>NC_041397.2:110588051-110888051 GCF_900747795.2 Erpetoichthys calabaricus
TATCAGCCATATTGATCTCTGATTCCATCTCATGCACATACAATTTATAGACAGAATTATGCCACCTGCAGGCTTGAAAATATCAAAAATCAGAAAATAGATTCTACTGTGTTCTGACCGGTGTGATGATGAAAATCATGGGGGCTTAGGAAGAAAAGTATTCTTAGGTTAGAATCTGTGTGCAGACCCCACTTTGCTCTATTAAGAGAAACAAAGAAAAGAAAGCATGTAGTGTGATGGTTAGGAGTAGTGAGACTTGAATAGCTTACACATAAGAACAGTAAACCCATAATGAGCAGAGCAAAAGCAGTTAATAGGAGTATGGACGAGCACAAAACGACAGAAACAGAATCTGAGATTAGGAACAATCTATACATTTTCTAAATTTTCTTATCCAGAGCAAGATCACAGGAAACCTGGAGCCTACCCCAGTAGGTTGGATGCAAGGCAGGAAAAATCATATGCAATATGTATGATATGGTTGATTTTAAGAAAAAAGAGAATATGATACAGTAATCCCTCGCTATATCGCACTCTGACTTTCGCGGCTTCACACTATCGCGGATTTTATATGTAAGCATATTTAAATATGTATCGCAGATTTTTTGCTAGTTCGCGGATTTCTGCGGACAATGGGTCTTTTAATTTCTGGTACATGCTTCCTCAGTTGGTTTGCCCAATTGATTTCATACAAGGGACGCTATTGGCAGATGGCTGAGAAGCTACCCAACCAGAGCGCGTATTACCTATTAAATAAAACTCCTCAAATATATTGTGAGCACGGGGGCTGTTCGCACCCCTAGAAGATACAGCCGCTCCTCAAAAAACACTGAAAGATTACCTTCACATTGCTCTCTTCCTTGCTGGGCTTAAATGTGGCTGTTTTGTCAAGCGATATGCTTCCTGCGTGGTGCTTCGCATACTTAAAAGCCCAAACAGCCCTATTGATTTCTGATTGTTTACTTTTATCTCTCTCTCTGACATTCTCTGCTCCTGAGGCGCACTCCTTTGAAGAGGAAGATATGTTTGCATTCTTTTAATTGTGAGACGGAACTGTCATCTCTATCTTGTTATGGAGCACAGTTTAAACCTTTGAAAAAGAGACAAATGTTTGTTTGCAGTGTTTGAATAAAGTTCCTGTCTCTCTACAACCTCCTGTGTTTCTGTGCAAATCTGTGACCCAAGCATGACAATATAAAAATAACCATATAAACATATGGTTTCTACTTCGCGGATTTTCACCTTTCGCGGGGGGTTCTGGAATGCAACCCCCGCGATCGAGGAGGGATTACTGTATTCCATCTTTCTATTTTGAGGGAGAGAGAAAAGGGGGACAAACATTTTAAAACATAATTCTGCTACTGGATTATTTTCACAATTTAAGGTATTTTGAGCTGTGAATGTAAACTAACAAAAGATAAACTAATAAATTTAAAATAAATAAAAAAACACATTAGTATGTTTAGTTTTTCACCAGTTGGTAGGCTGTCTACCTGTAGTTCAGTAGAGACATTGCCAACTCAGGAATTTTACAAGGTTTGTAATGCTTCATTGTTGAAACGACCTTTTTAAAGCAAAGTGATTGGTCAGCAACAATATTCTGATCTTGTATGTTGACCTTGTCAGACTTTCGATCAGTGCTGCTTTATTTTCAAAAAGTATTTCTGCTGTGCAAAATGGCAGGTGAGTTATTGTCAACAAAACGCAGACACCTGAGAAATAAACTGAACCGTTACTCACTCATGATTTTTCTGTCCATACGTTAAAGGTTTTGTTGACCAGCACATTCTGATTTCAGGCATTTGAATTGCATGTTGGTATATAAGAAGCGCAAAGAAAGGCGGCACAGTAAATTGCTTTCTATTTCACGCTCTTTACATGCCTGTGTTCAGCTTGTTCTGTCAGCACAAATGCTGTGTCAATTTCCGCCCTCCATCACCATCCACTGTTCACTGGATGAATATATGCGGGCGGCTCGTGGTGGATGACTTTGTTATAGAGTTAAAAGTTACAAGGGTTAAAGACTAACGACAAGAATATTCATTCAAAAACAAAAACTAAAAATATTTTTAGTAAATTATTATTTTATTTCAGTTAGTCTTTCTAGCTACTTTTAAGAGTTTTGTTTAGTTTTAGTTTTTCATTTCAGTTTTGTTAATTATTTTATTTCAGTTTACGAAAATGTTTTTTTAATAACAGTTTCAGGTTTGATTTTAGTTTTTATTAACTATAATAACCTTGTGTCACAGTCTCTGTTTACTATCTATATGTAGCAGAAAGCTGCTTTGCGGATCATATAGGATTAATGTGTGTGCATCGATGTTTTATGAATGGTTCGATGTGGTGAAGCAAAATGCTGACATGCAAATGCATTTGTGGTGCTTTTTAAATTTTTTTTTTTTTTTTTTTTGACCTTCACAATAACATCAGAAAGTACGGCAGCAGCGTATTTAAGCCACAGAGAAAAAATATTAAGGACAAGGTGATAAGGTCTATTTTGTGATTAAAGTGGAAATTTCAGCTTTAATCTTGAAATGTTGACTTTAACCTCGTAGTTTTCTTTATCGTTATAGTAGACCATCATAAATGTCATCTTAAAACTGACCGAGTTGTTAATGGCTACGTGCTTCTGGGGCTTCTTCCTTACCTGACAGCAGCAATCGCCACACAGAACACATTTAATTTAGATTTATACTTAATATCACTTTCATGATTAAATGCTTTAAAGTATGTATGTTACATTTTACAGATAAGTCGTTAACTTCATTTTCATTAATGAATACTGATAATAATTACACATGTTGTGACGGTACGGTGGTGGAGCAGTAGCGCTGCTGTCTTGCAGGGAGTCAGTTCCTTGCCTGGAGTTTGGAAACCCACCAGGAAAACATGCACAGTGTGCTCCGGTTTCTTTCCGAAGACATGAAGGTTTGGGGATTTGGTGACGCTAAAATTACGCTAGTGTGTGTGTGTGTGTGTGTGTTTGTGTATACCTTGTGATGCGCTGATACCCCATCCAGGGATTATTTCTGTCTTGTGCCCAATGCTTGTTAGAATGGACGCATCCCTGGACTGATGAATGTAATCAGTAAACATCCTTTTCAGAGATATTGTGGCAAGGTGTCCTCGGAATTTAATGGATGTTTCAGGCAATTCACAACACAACAAAGCCGAACCTGTTCTCACTGTGATGATATTTTGCACTGCCACTTGGTGGAATCTTCCAGATTTATGTAAAGTACGCGCGCAAGTATAAACAGTGCGTAGCAGTAGTGTCCACTGGAGCATGCCTCGCGTCGCGTGAAGTATAAACCTGGCCTTAGGTAACTTCCTTTGTTACTCTTTTTAATAAAAAGCAAAAGAAGCAAAAAATAATGTAAATAAATGGCCTCTCTCGTAGTTCTGCATCACATTGTCTCTGGCTAGAACACTGAAGCTCTGTCTGCGTCTAGTTCAGGTCCACTTTCTGCATGAAACTGGAAGTTTTGGTGTTTTTTTTCCTGGGAGTGCGCAATCCCTGAAACAAGGTGGAAGTCATGTGTTGTCCTGTCTTTGCCTCTTGGAACTGTGTAGGACAAAGAAAAGGCAGTTAGTGACAGCGCCACCTCTCATCCTAGGGGAGAAATCACTTACCTCATAGGAGCTATGCAGGTAAAACTTAATTGCACATGCATGACTCAGCACCTACAGTATGTCAACCTAAACATGAGATCCTGCATTCAAGAGAGTCTGTCAGTGTTGCTGTGGAGAGAGCACTTCCGATGTAGAATTTTAAACTTACAGGACTACAAGTCTAAGAATTAATAGGTAAACCCATTGTTGGACTCTTTATGGGTAGCAAGCCATTGCAATGGAGCATGATCGGTGACCAAAGTGAATTCCTGTCTGAGCAAGTAATAGTTTAGCTTTGAGAGATGGCCCATTTTGTGGTCATCATTAGGTACATGTTTAGGTGTTTAGCCCCTTAAGTAGTCTGAGACACTTCAGTCTGGAGGAGAAAAGGAAGAGAAAGATTAGGTGCTACTAAGACAGGTGCTGACATCAGGGTTGTTTTTAGGTCACTGAGAGCTGCTTCAAACTCACGAGTCCATACCATTGCGTTTTGGGTTGTTTTTGAGTAAGATCTGTCAAAGGCACAGTCCTCTCTTAAAACCGAGGCACAAAGCATTGGTAATACCCCGCAACTCCCAGCAAAGCCTATACTTGCCTTTTTGTCCGCGGCTTGGATCAGTCATGAATAGTGGCATCTTTGGATAAGTTAAGGGGATCGGGAGAATGGTATATTGTTTCCAATGAGAAACTTGTCTCACCTGGCACCTGAGGCATGAGATGCAAATTGTTCACATCTTCTTTCCAGGGTTTTATTTGGGCCCAGATAAGTGCCTAGTAAGTGAGAGTGTGCCTATATGATTGCAGAATCAGGAGCTGGCATAACATCTCTCCCTGGTGTTCTGCAACTCGATATACCAGACTGATGTCAATCTGGAAGCAGGGCCCTGATGGTATGGAGTCAATAGTGGCATGTCCATCTGCTGAAGTAACAGCATTTCTTGTAAACGTCAGTGAATCTTTGTTCCACTGCTTGCGCTTGAACGAAGTAGGAAGTAACCTATGCTGAAGATGCAGTGTTTATAAGGGGTTATGCATAGCCTCAAGCAGCTGGATCACCATATTCAGGCCAATGGGTGGGTATGCGTCCGGCCCCCTCTATACCTTTCTCTATAAAGTTAGCCCAGGAAGTCACAGGATATAATCTCCATGATGCGCTCTGTAGTGCTCTTCCCTGGACATTGCAAGAGTAAGAGTCTCTCACATAGCTTAAATGCCTGCACTGCCCTTTCTGGATAAAATCGCCAGTCATGGCTACTTTGACCTGTAGCTGCTCCAGCTGGTCCAACAGAGAGCTAATAACTTTCACAAGGTCCACGGGATCTTTCATCACTCCCATGCATGCTGCATCAATAAGGCAGTTATTTTTTTTTCTTCCCTAGTGACATGGACAAACATCTGTAACAGCTAGCTATGCTCTGAACCACACACTAAGAAATTCAGGTTTTTTTTTTTTCATTTCGTCAATTTACACTGATTTGATACATAGATAGACATTGCTTTGTAATATGATAATTATTATTTTCGAACATTAAAATCAGACTTTACTTATTTGTGAAGTGAACAAATGGTTAAGCTTTCTGTTTATTTGGTACTTTGTAAGCATCCTTTTATTTACCTCTTTCTTGTATTATTGCTTGGTAATAACATTCACTTTTGTTTATTAGTTTAATCTTCTTAGCTTATTCTCAAGTTCGTAGATGTGTCAAGAAATACCCCAACCCTAGCCTATGAATATCCAGGCGCTTCTAGGTCAGCTAAGAGGTTTTATGCTTGTAGCATGTCCTAGTTCTGCAACATGTCTCCTCGTAGTAGGATATCTTTGAAGCGTCTTTACTAGATTCACAAATGGTCAATATCCCAGCATTCTTAAGTAAGCCAAGACATATAATGCCTCTAGCATTTTCCATGTCTGACACTTTTTTGCAGGGTGTTCATAGTTTGTATCCTGTGAGCAGCTACATCAAACTGGTTTATCTGGAGAAGCAGTTTCAATCATCTATTGATCTTTTGATCAAGCTCAAAATTGTCCCTACCCTACTTGAACCCTTTACATATGATGACTGCAATCCTTCTTTACTGCAGAAAGCGAGTTATGGTTTCTTGCGAGAGGATCATGACCTAAGTTCTGGTGATCTTGATTCTCATCACAGCCATGCTGTACTATTCTACAAACTGCTGTGTGTATTAGAAAAAAGTACAAGAGGATCAAGAGGCCATGGTCATTATACACAAACAGCAATAATGCACCCCCCAGGTTTCTAAATTTGGTATACTGTCAATGACTATTACAAACTAGAGGGAAGACAATACATACAAATTTCAGTTTAATTTCTAGATTAGGAATATAACTTTTGCTCCAGAAACAGAGAAATTAATTGGCAGTGGTCCTGAAGCCCTCACTTTTGTACCACCTGCATTTCAACAGGACACATGGCCAATAAGTCTTCTCAATGTTCACAACACACATATAAACATATTGTCAAACCACTGTGAGCCATCAGGTATCCAAGGTAAAAGAACTGTTCATCTATTCTGCAGCCATGGTATAGTCAACATTTTTCCTCCTGCATCTGAAGGTCAGTTGTCCATCAATGTCTCTCTTCTCTTACTTCAGAATATAATTTTCTAGGCAGGCAGTGTATGAACTCCCCCTTTTGCTTGACACTTGTGTTGGTGGGGTTTGTAACAAGGCATTCACTATCTCAGTATGCTAGTTCTGAGACACTGTCCCCAACTTGTTTATGCATAAAACATAAATATTTAATTTTTTAATTACTTTGCACTCCAGGCAAATGAAAGAAGGCCTAGACATTTGTCTTTTTGTCTTTGAAACTTTCTTTTATCCGCATGTATCCAGCAAGGGCGCTAGCTCCCTTGTTGGAATGAGTTAGTTTTTAATTGTGGTGTGTTGCATAACCTGAATCTATATAGATATCTCTCTATTATAAAAAAAATATCCTGAAGAGAAACAGTAGGGCATCGAGACGTGATCTTCATATTAAGATCACAGAAGACACTTAAAAGACCCGCGAGGACCTTAAACATGAGACATTGTGCCAAGAGATTGACCCAGGACTGTCTCGCGATGACGTAGAACATGAGATTCTTACAAGACACGCCCTACTTACAATCAGTATCAAATAAGACAACGGGGCAGCAAAACATTCAGTCGTGTAAAGGATTTGAGCACACCCAGATCCAGAGTCTCGGCACATATAAAGCGTATAAGGACAATACGTTATAAATGAAATGTCGACGAATAAGCGAAGAAGAAAGCAGCGCAGAGAAAAGAGACTCAAAAGCGTTGGAGAAAAAAAGAGCAAAAAAGAAAAAATAATCTAGGTGCATATTCAGAAAATAAGGAAAGTAATTATCAGCCCGTAACAAGTGGAATTGAAACAAAGCACGTCCAATTGAGCTCAGAATTAAAAGACAGAGTAAAAGACAAAGTACAACTTCATAAACACGTTCACAAACGTTGGCGCTATACACATGTAGAGCAGATTATGAAAGCAGTGGAATTCGAAAGGCTCAAAAAAAAAACAGATGCGCGATACAAATGTGGAGAAAGTTAAAAGGATATGAAAGTAGGAAAATTAGAAAGTGTAAAAAAAAAAAAGAAAGTAAAGATTGCAGTAGCTCAAACAAATGGAAATTATTACTCGAAAAAGGGAAAATAATCATCACGGACCAGGTGTCATTGAAAAAAAAAAAAGCAGGACAAAGCGAGGTCAGAAATAAAAGACAGAGTAGAAAACAAAGTAAGACGTCATAAAGAGGTTACAAAACAAAGGAGCCAAACACATGCAAAGCAGGTTAGAGATAATGAAAACTGAAATTCAAGACTCAAAAAAAAAAAAAAAATGTAGGCGCGAAACACATGCAGAGCAAGATACAGAATATGACAGCAGAAAAAAAACAAAAGTGTCAAAACAAAGAAAGTAAACATCGTATTAGCGCAAAAAAGATAAATTATTACTCGGAAGAAATAACTAAAAGGCGAATAGAGATCGAATATATGGACACAGGTGATATGCCATAAGTATGTAAATATTGTAAGGCTTTGAAGTCAGAGAATTTCAAAAACGTGGTTTACCTCACATGCATTTATTGGATACTTTGCAAAAAAAAAAAATTAACTGCTGATGATGTAGATCGCTTTGTCTGTGCTGAAATTCCAAACAGAGAAACCTATCCTGAATTATGGTACAAAGTCATTAAACACATGTCTCACTGACCTCATTCAAAAGATTCAGCATGGGATTCGAAAGATTCCAAATATTGTTTTTACATAAGTTCTGAAATAAAAGTGAAACTAATGAAATAGCAACAATTCAAAGAAAAAAAAAAATCTTAAGTGTGCACCCGGAAAACCAAACACGGGGGTTGGCGAACAAAGCCCCCTAGTGATATTATGTGAATTTCCCCCTGGGATTAATAAAGTATCTATCTATCTGTCTACCTGTCTGTCTGTCTGTCTGTCTGTCTGTCTGTCTGGCAAAACCTCCCCATTAGTGATATGTTGGTAAGAAATCACATAGGAGAAATGACTTAGCTTTCTTTAATGATGGCTTACGCTGCATAACAGACGAAGGAAGCCCATGGCAAAAACCCAGTTTGGGAGTGGGGGCCTGATGTGTAGAGTCTGCCATTTTCGTCGCTGCGTTGGAAGGATTTTCCAGATCCAATGGCGTTATCTCTCATTTGTCCATCGGCTTCAAAGGTGTGCTGGGCAATGTTCCAAGGCTTTATACTCTTTCTTTATGTGCAGGCCCCCACTTAGGTGAATCATGCCATTCCAAACAAGGCAAAAAGGATACAATTTCATGCTGAGTTTGACACACAGAAATAATTTACAATGGTCGTCAGTCTGACTGCCCATTTTGCTATTGTCCCGAACTTAATTCTTTCTTTGCATTTATATAGCGCTTTTCTCACTACTCAAAGCGCTCAGCAATTGCAGGTTAAGGGCCTTGCTCAAGGGCCCAACAGAGCAGAGTCCCTGTTGGCATTTACGGGATTCGAACTGGCAACCTTCCGATTGCCAGTGCAGATCCTTTGCCTCATTGTCTTGTCTTAAAATGCTTGCCTAGCAGTTCTTATATCGTGAACTCCTGTGTGCTAAATCTGACTCTGTGTCAACTGTGCATGTGAGTAGAAAAAGACAGATTTTTAAAAAATATTTGCACAGAGCACAGTGACATATTAAACTTATACACTTATTACACTGCAGAAAATTAGATTTAATCCTTTTCCATTACATGGTAACTACACTGCTTGAAATTGCTCCAGGGTGGCAAATTAAAACCTGGGGTTCTGTGTGCATGTGTGTGTGTATCTATGTGTGTATGTGTATGTATTTTATAAATCTCTTTCTCTCTCTCTCTTACATTGCATCCAGTAACGGAAGCTTTCTGTATGCTGTGACTGCCTTTATTTTATATACGAGACATATAGTAATTCAGATTCCATGCATCTATACTCAGACCTTCTTAATCCATTTTAGTATTTTGGATGCCATAGACTATCCCAGGCTTAATCAGATGTAAGACATGAACCAACTATGACCGGGGTACCCTATGTCAATCGTGTGCATTCTTGCACACATCCCTATTCATTTTATTAAGGATCAGTTTAGAGTCACCAATTAACCTTATACACGTATAATTGGGTTCTAAGAGGAAACTCTGAGTATCTAGGGGAAAATGCATGCAGACGAACTTCACATAGTGATATGGTTGGAATTTTTGCCCAGGTCTCTGAGGCCATGGGGCAACAATTACAAACACTGTTCCACTCTGTCACCACAATCCAGAATCACACTATTTAAACTACCTGTTGTAATGTAATTGCAAGAGCAACCCTTAAGTGGTCCTGTTTTTCATGACATAATGAAAAGGCTAAATAGAAATAATGAAGGGAAAAAACTAACTGTGATTTATCCTTTAGGAAAGCAAGATCAAACAAAAAAAAGTAAATGGAGTTTCTCTGTAAAAGAAAAAATATTCTCACACACACACACAAACACCCACACACCATATCCAAGCACTACTCCAGTAGACCTTTTTCATTTTAAGTAAGAACAGAATTCTAAATGCATTTTTTTTTTATTTTAAAACAACAGAAAAATATGCAGAACCACCCACTACATAAAACACTGGCTTATGCAGTACCCATGTAGAAAAAATATGTAGAATGAAATTTTTAAATGCATATCACATTACTGACTTTCATAATGGATTAATTAAATCATTACTAGAGTGAGAGAAAGAAAAAAAATTCAGGTGCAAGTATTATATGCACAGAAACTTGATTTGTAATTAGAAAGGTAATTCTATAAGACAATTAGACACTAAATGTTGGAAGGTTTTCAGAATGTCAATGGTTTTTGAAATGTATTGCCTGAAATGCACAGCATGCACTTGATCTTTCTAAAGAGGTTTTAACTGAAGCATTTTTAGCAATGTAAAATCATGTACTAATGTCAGTGCATAAAACATCGAGAGATCTTGATATTAAAGGGTGACAATTCATATTCTTTAAAATGCATGATGCAAATTAAAACTTTTTGTTTTATGGCAGTATACAGTATTAATTTTGTTTAAGATATGGTATAACTAAAAGCTTTTCGTGCATTTAATGCCAAGATCGAAGGCATTCTGTGTGGCTCACAGACTAATTGAATGTTGTAACTGTTTTGCATGTTTGTGTCTTTTATATTTTTTCACTGCTTTTCATTCATTTTTATTAAGTAAAAATATTTTGGGTTTAAGCACGTGTGCTCAATTCTCTGAAATATGTATCCCGTTCCCTTCTTCCAGCAAAGTGTTGTGTTTTTTTTTTTTGGTCCTTAATTTTTTTATAGATATTTAAATAAAGATCTTTCTTATCTGTTTCTGTCCTCTGACTGCAGTTTGACCTATCCCATTTACAAGTAAGCACCAGGAAATTAGCACAGAGTAATCAGTGTACATGTAGTTTGCCATGAAATCTCCTTAACAAAAGTTAAAGTTAAAATCACTTCAAACCTTAACTGAAAAGCTGCACACTCTCAGACTTTCTGAGCACCACCTGTCTTGTTGACACATCTCAAAAGATGTTTCTTTTTTATTAAAGGTGAAAAAGGTCAGTCTGTCTCCCATGATCCTCAGTGACTTAAACAGGTAACCATTGAATAACCCTGCCAAGTTCTGCATTACAGTTTGGTATGGGAATTGCACTGTGGTAGACTGCAAGACCCAAGACACTACGGAGGATATTCTAAACAACTCAGTTCATCACAGGAGCTATGCTTCCATTCTTACAAGACATTTATGGCAGGAAATGCCCGAAGAAAGTCCTTTCTATCATTTTAGACTCCCAGTTTCTTGTATTAAAATGAGAAATGTAGGCTTCAAGCAAAAATTGTTCTAGATAGATTTATAGAACTTTATTTGACCTAAGGGGGAAATTTGAGTTTGGTACCTGGGTTTGTGTGCATTGCGGTTCATCCTTAAATTTAAAATCAATTTATCCAGTTTCCAGTGGCTACTATCAGTGACATACCAGAAGCCAGATCAATTATAATCATAAAAGAGACTAGTAAATAAGTTCAGAAACAAAAAGAAAAACAGTGAGAAATATAGAACTTCTGTAAAATTTTGCTTCATGCACAGCTCCCAGAAGACCATACAGTCATGGCGTAGGGTTTAATGCCACATCAGTAGACTCAGAAACAGCTTCCCTACCATGGGCCTTTGAACTGTTAGCTTGCACAGAATTTTCTGCCTGTCATTTGACCAAGTTTCCAATCTGTAAAGAACAGAATTGCTAGTTCAGAGTTCATTAGCATCTTTACCTTTGTTACTTGTATTGTCTGACTGTATATGTTGCATGTTTATATAGTATAACATAAACCTGCTTACTCCAGTTTAAGGTCGAGGGGGCCAGAGCTTGTCAGCACATAGAGCAAAGCAAGAAACCGCCTTAGACAGAGCACCAATTCATCAATGTCCTTCTCACCCACCCACACACAAACACGCACTCCACTGGAACATGGCTAATTTGGATTCGCCAATTAACCTAACCCACATGTTTTATTCATATGCAGTCCACATAAACTGTGACCACTCACAGGATTCAAATCCACGACAGACTGTCCATGAAGCAGCAGCACTAAGCACAGTGTACTCATGCTGATCAGGTTTATATCAGATATATACTTTGATGCAATTACCTATGTATTGGTATTTATAGCTGTTCTGTATTATCATGGTTTTGTTTAGTAGTTTGTGTCTGCTGTGTTGTTGTTCCGTGTACTGTATTGCCTCTGCATTTTTTGCACCTATAGGACTAGCACCAAATACTTTTCATTGTACAGTAAGATTCATTTAATTGAACTGTGGTCTTTCACAAATTTTAAAAATATATTTTTAATGTATCCATTTAACCATTGAATGCCCTTGGAGGATAGCCAAAATAACAGGTTATTCAAAAATGCCATTCCTAATTTTGAGACATACTGTACATGGAAGCATTGAATGAATTATTTTATAGAGCAAATTTTGTGATAAGTCAATTTTAAAGCAATTTGCATGTTTAAGAAATAATGTGTTCAGTGGATAACTCAGTTTATCCATTTGGCCACACGTATAAGTATGATACAGTAGTTGTCAAACATACACAGAGTAATGTGATCTCTGAAATGCAAAAGGTTCAAGAACCATCTTTTAGATACAATGTTTACAACCCATTAGCACTTAGTTTTAAAGTAATAAATTTATTACAAAATTTAGTTTCTGGCACTAGAATAAAGTTTTTGCAGTCTCTGCATTTTTTTCTCTTCAGGTATAATGGTTTTCCTCCCTCATTAACCAGGTTAGTTAAAGTACTGACTCTGAATTACTCTAGTGTGAGTGACTAAATATGTACTGAGATGGGTATGTGCCATCTCAATGGTGGGATTCATGCCTTGTGTCTCATGCTGCTGACATACACTCTGGCCCCACAATCCTGAACTGGTTTAAGCAGGCTTGAAAATCAGTTGTTCTGGATTGTTCTCTTCTTTGCTTTATTGAATGCTCAACTAAAATTGCTTTATTTATTGACCTCCTTGCATAGCAAAACCATAATTGAAATATGCGGAGAATGGGTTAATTTCATTATACAAATATATTTCTAAAATATAGCAGAACACTCTGATTGCCTGACTGCCATCCATTAACTCTTGATATTGTTTAATGTTATACATTTTCATCACATACTGCACAGTGATATATGAGATTTATTTTGAATAATTTTCTGCACTGTGTTATAGTATAGAGCCTAATGTGTATATTATGATAGAAAGGGTTCGAGAAATGAAAACTACAAAATTAAAAACTGGTCTACTGTGTATGTTAGTAACATACTACAGTTCCATACAAAACTTTCTCCTGTTTTTCCACATTACAACCTGGAATTGGAATGGATTTTTGAGGGCTTAGCACCATTAGATTTATACAACATGCCTACCACTTTGAAGGTTCAAAATATCTTTTATTGTGACGCAAACAATAATTAAGACAAAAAGAAACAGAAATCACGAGTGTGCGTAGGTATTTACTCCCCCAAAGTCAGTATTTTGTAGTGCCTCATTTTACTGCAATTTCAGCTGCAAGTTTCTTGGGGAGTGTCTCTATTAGCTTAGCATATTTAGTCACTAGGATTTTCACCCATTTCTCAAGGCAATGCAACCTGCTTCACCTCCTTCAAGTTAGATGGGATGTGTTGGTGTTCAACAGTCTTCAGGTCATGCCACAGATTCTCAATTAAATTGAGGTCTGGGCTTTACTAGGCCATTCCAAAACATTGAAATGTTTGTCTTTAAACCGCTCCAGTGTAGCTTTAGTTGTATCATTAGGGTCATTGTCCTGCTGGAAGGTGAGCCTTTGTCACAGTCTCACATCCCTAGCAGAATAAAACAGGTTTACTCCGAGGATTGCCCTGTATTTAGTGCCGTCCATCTTTCTTTCAACCTTGACCGGTTTTCTTGTCCCTGTTGATGAAACTCCACAGCATGATGCTGCCACCACTATGTTTCACTGTGGGAATGGTGCTGTCAGGGAGATGGGAAGTGTTGGGTTTGCACCACACATGTTGTTTCCCATGATATGCAAAAATGCCTTTTTATTTTCACCTAACCTGAGAACCCGCCACATGCGTTTTTATGGCCACTCTTCCGTAAAGCCCCACTCTGTACAGTGTATGGCTTAAAATGGTCCTATGGACAGGTATTCCCATCTCTGCTGTGAATCTTCGCAGATCCCTCAGTGTTATGTTATTCTCAGTGTCTTTGTTAGATTTCTGATTAATGCCCTCCTTTCCTGGTCTGTGAGTTTTGGTTGGCTGCCTTCTCTTGCCAGGTTTATAGTGGTACCATATTCTTTCCATTTTGTTATACTGGATTTAATGGTCCTCCATGGGATATTCAAAATTTAGGATTTTTTTATAACCCAACCCTGTTCTGTACTTGTCCACATATTTGTCTCTGACCTGTTTGGAGGGCTCCTTGGTCTTCTTGTTGCCTGCTTAGTGGTGTTACAGAGTCAGGGGCCTTTCAAAACAGGTTGTTTATGCAGACATCATGTAATGCTTTGATTGCACACACTGGGGCTCTAATCGACTTTTGAAATTAATTGGTTTGGACCAGATCTTATTTAAAAGCAAAGGGGATGATTACATATGCACTTTCAGCTTTTCAGTTTTCACTTGTTTTTTTGGACTCCAGGTGTCCAACAAGCTTCTTCTAGCAGCACTTCCAGGTGTGGCGGAAGTGTTGCTAAATAGGGCTCAGCAAAGATTTTGGTGCCCCCTGGCAGTGTCTACAGGTTCCAGCAGGGTTGAGCTTCCACGGGGGCTGTCTTCTAGCATCCCAGGGGAGATAGTGTCCAGAATAAGCTCTCTCCCCCAGCCCATCCATTATCGAGGCATCCCAGCCAGGGAAAATATTCCTGCCTATCTCTAATTTGCTTCATCCTTGCTGAAAATAATGTAATTGTATCCAATACCAAGTGTACAAAATTTTAGTCTTATATGTTCATTAATTTCTGAGTGAGAGAGGGTTTAAAAAGGGGATGTTGCCTGAATTTTACTATGAAAACAAGATCTACTAAAAAAGACAATACTAGATGCATGACATTTTCAGGGATTGTTATTGCCTATTAATGTCTTTTACATCTAAAATAGTTGGCCCATAGTTGCATATTCAGATGTGAAAGACATCTATTACTAAAGAACAATCCTTCAAAATTTCACGCATCTAGCATTAACAATTTAAAAGTTTTGACTTTTAGAACATTGTCATTTTTTAATAGTACTAGTTTTTTTACCCCCTTTTCAAAGCCACTGTCTCAGAAATTAATGAAGATCCAAGCATAAAATCTAGCACATTAATTTACTGTTATAACCACATTATTATCCACAAAGTCACATGATCTCACATGAATTGACCCTGTGTTAACTCTTCAGATATTTCTTCATATATTTAAGCAAAAGTAGTATATGTTTTAGTTTAATTTATTTTATTGGTTTGCTTGTCCCATCATTCGTACATTTTCCAGTCCACTTAAACCCATTCAGGGTCATGGAGGTGAAGCTTGTCCTTTCATTACCAGGTAGAATGTAGGAATCCAACCATCACAGGGCACACCAACATTCGAAAATAAGAGTACCTCAGGAGGAAAACACATGCAAAGATTGAGATTTAATTCTTTCATCTGTACAGCACAGAATACAATATTCTTGGAAGAGAAAAATGTAATTTCTCTGTTTTTATTTCAGAAAAATTAGCCCTCGAGGGAACTGTGGTGCAGCGTGCTGAATGTAGACCAGCAGTGAATGAACATTACATGAAACTAAAAAGGTTAGCTCTGTTCCCTTCTTTTTTCTTCTTTCATTGTGAGGTATGGAATTCTAAAATATCCATCCATTATCCTAGTTTAAATTAATTTCATTGCTTAGCTCTCTTAGCTCATTTTTTAAGATTATTCAGAGATAATTTCAAATACGTTAAAATGCCAGCAACATTTTGCTTAAGAAACTAGTGTGGGCATGTAGCTGGCAGTGTAATTTAGTCTGCTTTAAATACTCGTCCTACTTAGTTCAGCTTCTGCTTTCTGCGTTGTCAGTTTGACAATTAGTAGTTGCATAACATATGAAATATTTAGACCATCTGATTTTTTTTTTCCTATCTAAAATGTTGGAGAACTTTTTCTATTCTGTGTTTTAAAGGTTGTTAAATGTTTTATAAATTAAGCAATGTAATTTCTTTAATACCTTATGTTTAATTTAAAGAGTATTGTTACTGTTGCCTGAATTAACTACATAGTTTCTTAATGAAGACTTGTTTGTTGTTAAAATGTACTTTTTGAAGAACTTTTGTGAAATAAATGTATTATGTTTAAAGAGATTGCTAATATTATACAAAGTGTGCTCATCAAGTAATTTATTAATGTTTATATTTTTATGTAAACATATTTTACAAGAATTATTTCAGCAAATTTTAACAAAAACTTTTTTATGATTTTTAACTTAATTGAGTCTATGTGACATAAGGAGACTAAGTAATGTCAGGGGGTTGCCTGACTAGCTAGATGTTTTTAGGAGCCCATTTTCAGGGATCTAGCAACTCAACATGCCAATGAGGGAAGTCAGGGACCAATGTCATTCATAGATTCCTGAAAGTGTGATAGGTAGGGATACTAAAGCATTAGTGAGACAGAATGACAGCAAAGGAGATTTCCTTCCGGATGCTATGGGACAGGTAGTTCAGGAGATGCCTGATGTAATGAATCAAAGTTTAGGACCCTCTTTTGGCTATTAATTATTTTTATCATTGTAACTATAAAGTTTTGTTTGAAATGGCTGTGGCCATTTTTGTGTATATATGTCTCATTGCCCAGCATGTTGTTGCCTGTTCTCTTTATTTGTTTATGACATTTCTAAGGAGATGGTAGTTTTCATATGCTTTTTCTTTAAACCTTAATTCTTGCTTTTGAATTTTTTGTGTTAAACGTTTTTTTTTTACTACCTCCAGAGTTTTGGCCTCTTGAATTACCCCGATTATGCATTAGTTTGCCCGTTTTTCAATTCCATTACACTGGTTGCATCCTTTCTACTTTGTTTCTGAGCAGTCACAACTGCAGCTTGCCTGCCCACTGTTAACACTGAGGGACAGCATAGAGGTTTGGAAAGAGGGCAAATAATTCTCTCCCCAACATTTCATAGTACTACATTCTTAGATCAAGCTGAGGAACAAATGACTGGATGCAATGCATACAGTAGTTTTCAACATTAAAAAAATGAACAGGTTGCCTCTTTAAGGAGATTTTTATAAGCTTAGTTGGAGACCAAGGGCCTCACATCTAAACTTCACGTACACACAAAAATATTGCATACACCCATTTTCACGCTCACTTCAAGGTGTATAAAAACTAAACTTGCCGTAATGCCACACACATTTTCATGGCAACCTCAGACCACGTATACGCATGTTTCTGCTCGGTTTTATAAACGGGTGGCACCCAGCATCAAAGCAGTGCTGCTGTTTCTGTGTTGTTTCCCTTTCTTTTTTAGATTCGCATCCATTATGCAGGCTTTATCGAATACACTGAAATTAATTGCATATTGTTTACAAATTTAATTTACTTAATTGTAATCATTCTGAAACAATATAATGGTGCACAGAATGGCCAGACTATTTCAATTGCCATAACTGCTTTAGCATTGTTAGAAAACGTTGCAAATGAAATAATTAGATTTACAGATGGTGATGACTGGCATCAAAGTCTATTTAGCTATTGAGCTGTGTGCTGTTATAATATTAAGATGTATGCTTGATATCATTTCTATGATTAAATGCGTTAAAGTATGTATATTACATTTTACTGATAAATTGTTAACTTCACTTAAATGTATACTGTTAATAATAAAACATGTAGGGGCACGGTGGCACGGCAGAATCACTGCTGCCACGTAGTAAGGGTGTCACATCCCCGGGTGTCCCCAGCCTGGAGTTTGGATGTTTTCCTGGTGGGTTTCCTCCAAGTATTTCGTTCTCCTTCCAAAGCATTGCATGTTAGGGAATATGGTTATACTAAATTGACACTACTAGTGTATGTAAGTGCTCTTATCAATCGTGTGATGAGCTAGTTTCCTGTTCAGGGATTTTTTT
Organism: Erpetoichthys calabaricus; assembly: GCF_900747795.2. NCBI lineage: Eukaryota > Metazoa > Chordata > Cladistia > Polypteriformes > Polypteridae > Erpetoichthys > Erpetoichthys calabaricus. The sequence goes on from NC_041397.2 coordinate 110,605,855, forward strand.
TGCCTCATGCTCGATGTTTGCATGATCCTGGATGGATGGATGGAATAATTAAACATGTATAACAAAGATTTCTCAATGTTCCTTAATAGTTTTCAGGAATCGGCATTCTAAGCTTGCAGCTGGTTTTACATTTATTACACATGCTTATTGTGTGGCGATTAGTTAAATGAAGAAAGAAAATGGACAGGACAGGAATTGGGGGTTGGTCTTTTTTTTTTTTTTTTTTTTACACGTTTTTGCAATTGTCTTTTAACAAAACACTCAATGGAAGGGGCTGTTTATATTGATTTGCATGTTCAAATAGGTGATATTCTAGGAGAAGCCAGGGTGAGGCTGTAGGCGCATGCATGTGAGTTAAAGTTCATGTTGATTGAGATTTTTAAAGAGAAATTATGTAGAATTTTCCTTACACACAGTTTTATGCATTAGAATTTTTTTATGCATACGCACATTTCCAGTTTTGTCCGTACACCATGATTTAGTGTGAATTATATGCATGTCATTATAAATGAGGCCCCAAGTTTTTTAAGTGTTGCTAGGAGTACAATCATTTCTGGATATAAGGACCCCCCAGAAAAATTTGAGTGTGTCCTTATAGGCTAGGAAAATAAATGAATCGTGAGATTTTTAAGAAGTGACACCAAAAGCAGGTTTAAAACTACCTCAAGTCAGTGATTAAAGTCAGAAAGACGGTTCAAATGAAGCCTCACTGGTGGAAGGGAAAGGCTAAGGTTGTTAGTGTTGATTGCTTTGATGTAGTAGTTGTCAGGGGGCAGATGGTCAAACCAGGTAGATTGTGCAGTTACCTCTGTTAAAAGGCCTTTAGGGACAGAGCTGATTAGTTTGCTTTCATTCTTTCCTTTGTAGTTCATATTTCCTTTTGTTCATCTGTACCTAAACATTCATTGCACTTTTGTGTTGTGGAGAGACACCGCCTAAGCTCCTTCTCCTGTTATAGTAGTAGTGAAGAGAAATGGAAAATGACATATATTGCTTTATTTTTAATATATAATATTTATGAAGCAATGACATTCAAAGCAAAGTATACTTTAATGCCATTAATGTCTCCCCTTTGACATACCCATAGGTGGAGCTGCTAATATGCCATATATCACACGCAGCTTTTATTTGGCACTTGAACAAAATGAAAAGTAATTTTTGGTTTCTGTGAAGTAGCATTCTGGAAATATTCTTGGAAAGTTTTTTTTGAAGGACAATATCCTACAGTGTCTTCTGAGGTAATAAGTTAGAAGCTGGAAACTGTTGTGTTTCTTCAGGAGTCTTGTCAAGATGGGATTTCACCCTACTTTTTTTTGGCCTGAGCATTGTTTCAGAGTTTCTAAGCCTGTCCTTTTCTTTAACAGCGTTATAAGGTTTATCTGTTTATCCTACAGAATAGGTTCTGCCTTCTACAAGGCTAAGAACAAAGCCACAGAAATATTTTTAATTAATATGAATTCTGTTAGTCGGGCACATTGTATGATTGCCCTTCTGCATGCCTGATTGCTCAGCAAAGCACATTATGCAGAAGCAATCTCCAGCAACATTAAATGAATGGAAGGAAGAATAAAGCATAATCAAATAGTTCTCATATTATTAAATATTATGGCTGTCAAAGTTAAATCATTGATGCATGCAATTGATTTCAAAGATTTATACCATATTATTGTTCCTTAATCACATATAATGCATGCATTCTTCAATATCCCTTGCTATCTAAACCAGTGGTTTTCAAACTGTTGTTTATGGAAAGCTACAGCAGTCCAGCTGAGATTGACAGTCTTTAAAAATGGAATTGATTTGTTAAGATTGTCTTTAAGTTTCTTAAATATAGTTTTTAAATAATGATATAGGCAACTCCAAAAGTTCTTCATCTGTTAAATAAAAGTAGGTGTGTATCAATGTAGTGATGCACAAAGAGGTGCAGTTTTCAGAGTGTGTGGTACACAAACAGCTATCAGGATTAAGTTTAAAAAGTGGGACTTAAAAGAACTATTGGTTACATGTGACAGGTGTCTGGTCACACTTACAGGTAATCTAATTTAGACACCATTAAAATATCTGACTATGCCACACATAATGAAAACAAAACAGTAATTTCAGAAAAAACAACAGTAAGTTCTATTACACAAGACAATATAAAGTACATTAAAAAGATAAACAAATATCATAAAATCTAAAAATATCAGGAGCGAATTTTCTTTTTTAAAAGGAAAACAAACAGTCCACACTCTAAAAGTCCATTAAAAACAAGAATTGGAGGATACAATCTTTAATGGTGCAGAGTCCAGTTTGTGCACTGTTACCCCAACAATTAGTTGTCCAACTGTCCACCAATGCACTCTGTTCACTGGACACTCGTTTCCCAACAGAAGTTTTCTCAAATCGTTGAATGCCAGTCAGCGTCTCTTCGTCATTCCTTTTTTTCCCACTCTGGGCTCCTTGTGTTGCTGCGACCTAGGCATGCCTCATTTCTCGTCTGCCAGCTTTGCTTGGTCCTTTCATGCGGCTTCCCTCTCTCACTGGACCCACAACCGGTGTCTCCTTGTGGAGCTGTCTCTTCCTCCCTGGAAGTAAGTGTTGCAGTCCTTATGCCTCACGTCGTGCCAGCCAGGTACCCTCATCTGCATATGAGCCCCTGTGCTCTGTCCGAGTGTCTTGGCAGCGTTCTCAGTGGACCGTCCCTCCTGTGCCTTCTCCTGCCCAGGAGTTTAAATCTCCTTCAGCCCCTGCCGTTATCAGTCCTGGACAATCGATTTAAAAAATGGCACATCTAATTTTCCTGGGTTTAACAATTAATGAAAACACAAGTTAACAAATGTATTGTTACCAACCATTAATGAGTACAGATCTGCTGATTAGAAACCAATATTGTCAAACATTTTAATTTCCAAGTCGGGTAAATACAGACATCCTCCAAGGAAGGAGCAGTTCTGTTATCACAACTTGGTATTGTTTAGAATCTCAACCAGCCAAAAACTTCAATGCGGTGACTCCTTTGCAATACAGCAAATACCTACATCCTGCAGACAGCCATGACAACATCAGTAACAGGATTACCCAGGAAATTTGCCTTTTAACTTCTCACCCCCAGTCCCAACAAAGGGTGCCTAATGGAACCACCCAGTGTACAAAAAATGGCCCCCTCTGACATACACAAAAGCTGAACCTGGGTCTCTATGCTCAGCTGTTCTTAATCTGTACTACTCAGTCTCATGATGCTCCTGCCATGAGACTTCACACCTGTTTCTCCAGACCCTGTTATCCTCTTCTGTGTCCACTTCCTGTGCCAAATCAAACTATTCCAATACTCACATTGGTTCGGAGGGAAGAGCCCCTCTTGCTTCCCATCTCATTGAGCCAATCCATGCCAGGATGGAGACTGCCTGGGAAACATACCAGTGGATTTTTGCAAAAGAAAATGTGTCCGCTTAATGCTGTCTTTGTCACCCCTCCATCTGCACAAGCAGTCTGCACAGTGTGTCTGTCACCTTTACTTTCTGAGGTCTAAGTCCTCTACCAGTTCAAGATTCCTAGTAGTGCTGGGCGGTATACCGGTTCATACCGAAAACCATTTTTTTATTTTTGTTATGATATGGATTTTTCTTATACCGCAACACCGGTTTAAATTGCCTAAACTTGCCTAAACAACGTTCGGAAAGTGGCGCAGCGGGAAACTGTTCAAGTGGGGACCTTTTTCACTGCTACACCGCTAATCACAGAGGTGTTGCGTGGGGGCTCTTTTTCACTGCTACACCGCTAAATAGGTAGTTTTATTTGTTTTCAATTCAGTGTAATGTACCTGGGTACTGTGTAATAGTGTGACTACATGTCTACTTTATTCTCGCCATTTATGTCAAGATTAAAGTCGACATGTTGACTTTATTCTCGTAATTTGTCATTAAAGTAGAACATCGTAAACTAAACTTCATCGTAAAATGAATATTAAATTTACTAGATTTTCTCAAACCCCGTCATAAGTAAGATTGCACATTAAATGCTTTGTGTTAAGTGTTCCCCGAGCCATGTTAAATCGGTACGTGCTTCTTAAACTGACTTCCTCTTGTACTGAGGAGGCGCTGGCAGCAATCGCCGTACAGAATACATTTACTTCATGATGTTCCTGCTCTCAGAACATAATACTTGCTTTAATGCATTTCATCATGAAAATTATATCATGTATTAATCATGTGGGGGCACGGCGGCGTGGAGGTTGCACTGCTGCCTCGCAGCAAGGGTGTCTCGGGTGTACCCTGCCTTGAATTTGCATGTTTTTCTGGTGGGTTTACTCGGCGTGCTTCAGTTTCCTTTCAAAGTCATATAGGATGTGGGGTTTTGTTATGCTATATTGACCCTGCTAGTGTATGTTTTGCTCGTATTCACCCTGCGATGTGCTGGCGACTCATTCAGGATTTTCTCCAGCTTCGGATACAATGCTTGCTGGGATGGGTGCAACCCTGAATGGATGGCATAATTAAACATGTATAACAAAGATATTTTTAAAGTTCTGAACACTCCATGGGCTAAGTTTATAACTAGTTTTAATTTCACAAAGACGTTTATCGTGTGTTGATTGGTTATGTGGAGGAAGATAAAGGGAGGATAGGAACTGGAGTTTTGGTACATCAGACAGACAGCACGCATGCAATAAAAAAAGCCCACTCAGAAGAACATCCATTGAATTCTGTGTTCGTGTCTCCAACCACCAGATCACAAACCCAACATTTACACAATATTTAAGTTAAACCTGTGCGATACCCATTCATACATCCAGTTTTTTGGAGCCTCGTCACACCTGCCATAAAGTTCTCTACACTGAACATACACCTGGGGACCCCTTACTGCAAGGGAGCAGCGCTACCGCCTCAGTACTGTGCATGTTTAATACCTGCTTTAATGCATTTCATCATGAACATGATATCAAGTATTTATCTTAGCATTCTAAATTTTCAGAGAACAGGAATATCATGAAATGAATGAATTCTGTGCGGTGATTGCTGCCGGTGCCTCCTCTTAGTGTGGAGGAAGTCAGTTTAAGAAGCGTAGTGATTAACAACTGGGTCGGGGAACACTTAACACAAAGCATTTAATGTGCTGCATTAACTTATGACGGGGTTTGAGAAAATCTAGTAAATTAAACATTGATTTTAGGATGAAGTTTAGTTTACGACCTTCTAATTTATTCTCATAGTTTATTTTATAATTAAAGTGGAAATGTTGACTTAATCTCAACATAAACGGCGAGAATAAACTGGAAATGTCGACTTTATTCTCGACATATAGTTTGTTTTTTTCTTCCCTGTGTCCGTATTTTTTTTCTTCACCATGGCCCTAATACGATTCTGTAGGGCTATACCACAAATAGCATTATAAATGCAAGTTGCAGTTTTATTATTTATGTATGTAACTTAGCTTGAAGCAAGGTCCATATTAATGCAGTTTGCCTAAATGGTGGTTCAGTTGGTAAAGATGTCATCACTAAGTTGCACTTGTTTTATTTTAATTTGGTGAATACTGTGTAATGCACCTGGGCTTGAAGTCTTGAAGTAATAGTGCAACTATCAGTAATAATACTATTATTTATTTTATTGTTATTATTTATTAGTTTAAATATTATGCAGTTTAATGATGGTAAAGATGTTTAAAAAGTCACTTTAACGTGTCAGTGGACAGAGATGGTTAACATTAACAGAAAGTGTAGTTGGTTTACAAAAAATAGTTAGTTTATTCCTTTTCTAAGACATGTTTAGTGCAATACAACTTTTGACAAGCACCTCTGGATATTTTACTAAGTCTAAGTGCCTCTTTGGATGGTTGAAAATATGTTGTCAAAATTATAGTTTAAGTTGTTTGCAAAATTTGTTCAATAAAAAGGTTCTATATATTGACTGCATCTGTCATGCAATGTGATTACTTCTCTTCATTAGTGTCACCCCCTTGAAAACTATCACTTTATGGGGCCATGCAAACCTGTATTAATACTTGTGTGCACACTAAAGTGTTTTTTTTGTACAATGTACAATGCTCATGACAATGGAATAGGTTATTCTTAGCCAGTCTACTGCAATCAGTACAGTGGAAAATGTGGTTAACATCCACTCATGCATGGGAAAAAAAATACTGTTGAATACCGTGAATCCGGGATAATTTAGAAAAATACTGTGATATAGAATTTTGGTCATACCGCCCACCCCTAATTCTTAGTTTTGCTGAAGTTGTCCGGTTTACCATCATTTTTAGAAGTTTAGAAAATTGGCAGAATAATGTGTAATAAAGAACAAAGAAGAATTTTAAGAATTATTAATAATAAAATACACATCTGATATTTTATTTTAGTGTTAATAAGTGGAAAGCTACTGTTTTAGACACATTGACAAATGTTTGGTAACCTTCATTCTTCCTTAAAATGTAATTCAAGAAGAAACAGAAGTTAGAAGCAAAACCATGCTTAACGTTACAAAAACTGGAATCCAACATAGACAAAATTACCCTATAAGCCATAAAGATAACTCGGGGGCCATGCACGAACCTCAGCCTTACACTTGACTTTGGGTTATTTTCCTGCTTTTTTCCTACTGCTTTTGAACAGGATTCATATGTAATTGCATAATTTCTATAAATTTAAAATACAAAAATTTTGGGCTTTCTGTTTTTTATTCCGTAACATACCATGCTGCTATACTTACATTAAAAATAATTAATTAATTTAAAAAAATCATTTAGTGTATATAAGAACATATGTATCAACTTTCTTCTGTAGTTAACAATTGTTTTGATTAATAAGTTTGCTATTATACAAAGTTATGCTGTGTGACTACAGTTAACAGTAACTGAAATCCGCGGTCATGCATTGCCAAATCATATATTTTGGTGGGCCTTGATTGACTTTGGGAACTCCTATCTAAGCTGTTCTGTTAACGATGACTGAGAAAAATGAAATTTATGATTGGTTCCTTTTGATTTAAAACTCTCCAAGACAGTTCAGTTCAAATGACAAATTTGTTGATTCTTGTAAACTTTGTGTGGGCAAATTTAAATACCACAGAAATATAACATCCTTGGTGGCTTCCCTATGTCCACGAATGAGACAACATCTAAAGCATTAACTGCCACTGTATTGCAAAGTGGATTACAAAAGTAATCCAAAAGATTAAAAGACCCACTGGGTACTTTTCCCTTCAGTATTTAATAAGAAAGTAACAATTCACTTTTTTAACTAGAATAATAGCTTTATGAGCCCCAAAGTAAATTACAGAAGTTACAGCAGCAATTATACAATACAGAACACTCTTAAGCAAAGAAAAGGGTGGGTCAGTAAATAGGGACAAGTAAAAACTCAATACCCTTGAGAGAGTGAAGGATCAATACAACCTAGAACTCCTGCACAATAAAGGAGGCTGCCAACAGTTAAATATTCAAGTGGAAAGGTCCTATTACCAGGTGTATTCCACATGTTAACTATTGTGTATTCTAGTAATAGTAGAAATATATAATTGTCTTGTAAGGATACAAATAACAGTAACTTATTCAACTTAAAATATCTTCAGCATTGATACCATATTCTAAGCGAGAGACAAAGCAACAGATTTGTACTTAATTGACAGTGTTAATGGTAACTGCTGCATAGAGCAAATGCTTATTAGGGCAGGATTTCCACTCAATGGTAAAAAACTAAATCAACCCAAATGACTAACTTCTGCATGGACAGAAAATTTTGTATAAAAATATCTGCAGCACTGCCATTGTTAGCAATACGTTTTGGTATTAAAAGTGTCATAGAATGCATTAATTGTAAATTCAGAGTCAGAATTCACTTTATTGGCCAGATACACTAATGTGTACTAGGGCAACACAGAATACAAAGATAAAATAGAAAATGATAAAGTATGATGCAGCAAATAAGGGCAATTCAAAAACAATAAGGCGATAGTAGGATTAAAATGTCCAGGCACCCTAGTGTGCAGGAATACATAGATACTGAGTAGAAGCTCAGACCTGATTAGTAAGTATAACTGCATGTTGAAAAAAAAAACTTACGGGTTGTTTTAGTTATTCTTGCACGAAGATGTTTGTTAGAGAGACGTCTTTGGAACAGGTGATACCCTGGGTTAGTTGGATCAGCAATGATCTTCTGTGACCCTCTTCCTTACCCTGGACTATTATTGGACTTGATGTGTGGTAAGTTACAGCCTATGATCTTTTCACAGGCTCCAGTGAGGCATTGCAGATTGGTCTTAGCCTGAACAGAGGCAGCACCAAACCAGACAGTTACAGATGAGGACAAAATGGACTCGATGATGGCTGTGTAGAATTGGACCAGTATTGCCTAAGTGAGATTAAATTTCCTCAGCTAATTGTGGTACCCGGCGGGGGTTCATTCCCGGCCGGGATGCCCAGGAGGAGCGGAGGAGGGCTTGTGCCTCCTCCAGGACACGAGGGGGCGTCCTCCCTGGTTGCTTTGTGGACCACGGGTACAGAGCTTGGAAGCTCAACCCTGTAGGGGCCCGTGGTCACCGCCAGGGGGTGCCCCGATGCCTTGGAAGCCCTGGACCTTGGTACATCCGCCACACCTGGAAGTGCTAGGGGGAAGAGTATTGGGGACACCTGGAGGACTTCCGGATACGCCGACAGAGCTTCTGCCACACAGGGGTGTGGCTACAGAAGCCCTCAGGATGCACCTGGAGTCCTTCTGGGGTGAATAAAAGGGGCCGCCTCCCTCCAGTCAGGGGCAAGAGTCGGGAGGAAGAAGACGAAGCTTGGTGGAGAGGAATGGAGGCGGACCAGAGACTAAGAAGGCATTGTGAGTGTGGCCAAGGACTTAAAGGGGTGTTTGGTGCAGAGGCACTGGGATTGTGCACTTGAACTGTAAATAGAATGTGTAATAAACGTGTGTGTGGTGATGCCATCATGTCTACCTGTCTGTGTCTGGGCTGTTCCCCACATAATGTAAAAAAAAAAAAAAGTATTCTGTGATGGACTTTCTTAATAATGCATGTGATGTTGTTGTCCAAGGTTTTGTAACAGCACAGTGCCCAGAAACTTAAATGATTCTGTCATTCCAACAGCTGAGCCATTTATAGCAAGTGATATGTGAGCAGGTGACTGTTTCCTGAAATCTGTGATCATCTCCTGAGTTTTTTGAATTTTATGGTCTAAATTGTTATTGCTGCACCCCAATGTCAAATTTTCCACCTCTTGTCTGTGTATGGACTTATCATTATTTAAAATGAGGCATATTAATGTTATGTCATTTGCCAATTTAAGAAGTTTGACAGATGAATCACCAGAGGCGCAGTCATTTTTATAAAGTTAGAAGAGTAGTGGGGAAAGGACAGTTCCCTGCAGCACACCAGTACTAAGGGTTAATGGGTCAGACATGTGTGTGCCCAACCACACGTACTGTGTCCTATCTGTAAGAAAGTCTGTGATCCAATGGAAGATTGAACTAGGCAGGTTGATCTGTGTGAGTTTCTTTTCTAGGGGCTCTGGGATTATTGTATTGAAAGCAGAGCTAAAGTCCACAAAGAAGATCCTCACATATCCCCCGGCTTATAAAAGTATTGGTAAATAAAGCTCAGACCTAAATTTATGACATTATCCACAGACCAATTAGCTCTGTATACAAGCTTAAATGGGTCCAGAAAGTCTTTTGTAGCATTCTTGAGGCCATTCAGAATATGGAGTTCAAAGATTCTTTACCACAGAGGTTAAAGCTACTGGTCTGTAGTCATTTACACTTGTAGATAATGTAAAATGAAAAATTCCTGTAGAATTCCCTCAAGTTATTCTTCCTATAAAGATCAAGGTTAATTACCCTTGATTTCTTTTCTTCCTGTATTATATAGTGTCTCATGGTATGATTTGTTCTCCCCCGAGTAGATCTCAAAATTGTTTACTTTACTCTCTTGCTGCCTGACAGCTGACAGAGTAAAACAGAAAGTTAAACTTGTTTTATTCTGCACTGTATTTATTGTGTTACTGCAAATGAAAAATGACAAATGAGACGTTCCCAGGTCACTAATACTGGTTCTCAAGATGAAATGCCTGCTCCATTCCATATAAACATATTTGGCTGAATACAGTGCATCCGGAAAGTATTCATAGCGCATCACTTTTTCCACATTTTGTTATGTTAAAGCCTTATTCCAAAATGGATTAAATTCATTTTTTTCCTCCGAATTCTACACACAGCACCCCATAATGACAATGTGAAAAAAGCTTACTTGAGGTTTTTGCAAATTTATTAAAAATAAAAAAAGCTGAGAAATCACATGTACATAAGTATTCACAGCCTTTGCTCAATACTTTGTCGATGCACCTTTGGCAGCAATTACAGCCTCAAGTCTTTTTGAATATGATGCCACAAGCTTGGCACACCTATCCTTGGCCAGTTTTGCCCATTCCTCTTTGCAGCACCTCTCAAGCTCCATTAGGTTGGATGGGAAGCGTTGGTGCACAGCCTTTTTAAGATCTCTCCAGAGATGTTCAATCGATTTCAGTCTGGACTCTGGCTGGGCCACTCAGGGACATTCACAGAGTTGTCCTGAAGCCACTCCTTTAATATCTTGGATGTGTGCTTAGGGTCGTTGTCCTGCTGAAAGATGAACCGTCACCCCAGTCTGAGGTCAAGAGCGCTCTGGAGCAGGTTTTCATCCAGGATGTCTCTGTACATTGCTGCAGTCATCTTTCCCTTTATCCTGACTAGTCTCCCAGTACCTGCTGCTGAAAAACATCCCCACAGCATGATGTTGCCACCACCATTCTTCACTGTAGGGATGGTATTGGCCTGGTGATGAGCGGTGCCTGGTTTCCTCCAAACGTAACGCCTGGCATTCGCACCAAAGAGTTAAATCTTTGTCTCATCAGACCAGAGAATTTTCTTTCTCATGGTCTGAGAGTCCTTCAGGTGCCTATTGACAAACTCCAGGCGGGCTGCCATGTGCCTTTTACTAAGGAGTGGCTTCCGTCTGGCCACTCTACTATACAGGCCTGATTGGTGGATTGCTGCAGAGATGGTTGTCCTTCTGGAAGGTTCTCCTGTCTCCACAGAGGACCTGTGGAGCTCTGATAGAGTGACCATTGAGTTCTTGGTCACCTCCCTGACTAAGGCTCTTCTCCCCCGATCGCTCAGTTTAGATGGCCGGCCAGCTCTAGGAAGAGTCCTGCTGGTTTCGAACTTCTTACACTTACGGATGATGGAGGCCACTGTGCTCATTGGGACCTTCAAAGCAACAGAAATTTTTCTCTAACCTTCCCCAGATTTGTGCCTCGAGACAATCCTGTCTCGGAGGTCTACAGACAATTCCTTTGACTTCATGCTTGGTTTGTGCTCTGACATGAACTGTCAACTGTGGGACCTTATATAGACAGGTGTGTGCCTTTCCAAATCATGTCCAATCAACTGAATTTACCACAGGTGGACTCCAATTATGCTGCAGAAACATCTCAAGGATGATCAGGGGAAACAGGATGCACCTGAGCTTAATTTCGAGCTTCATGGCGAAGACTGTGAATACTTATGTACATGTGCTTTCTCAATTTTTTTATTTTTAATAAATTTGCAAAAATCTCAAGTAAACTTTTTTCACGTTGTCATTATGGGGTGTTGTGTGTGGAATTCTGAGGAAAAAAATGAATTTAATCGATTTTGGAATAAGGCTGTAACATAACAAAATGTGGAAAAAGTGATGTGCTGTGAATACTTTCCGGATGCACATAAGTACATTGCTTAGTATATAAGCTAAGCAAATAGGCAAACTGTTCCTCTATATATCCATTTGTTTCCTAATTTCTGACCCACTTAATCCAGTTTAGAATATAAATTAGGGTCATTGGTGGCCAGAGTGTATCCCGACAGCACTGAGCAGAAGGTGCAAAAATTGCTTTTAATCAATAATTCATGTAAAACTGTTTAACCTTTATGGTTTCACTGGCTGACGACTTGTGTCTTTTTTGATCTGTTCTCTCAGGGTCATTGATTGGTCTGATGTCTGATTTTATGGCATTCCAGACAATTATAATTTGGAATGGAATGTGTTATTGTGCATCTTTGAATTGTGGCAGTCAATAAATTTGTATTGCTACTTTTTTCTTTAAGCAACAGGCATCTATTTAAGTGAAAAAAAAATCTCAATTTGAGGTGAGTCAATTTGGGTGGCATCTCCCCTCGATTTCTTGTGTTTTGTATATTGCTACTTCTGCTAACTGACTTGAAAAATACACAAAACTCACTGCCATACTCAGTTTTTTTTTAAGGGCAAGATCTTGGTTAATCAGAATACCTATGTCTGTAAAAAAAAATATTTCACAGTGGGTAGCATTTTGCCTTTAACACCTTAGACTTTTCTGGATGTTTCTGTTTTTTATTTATAGACCAAGGCTGCATGAATCTTCTGCATCATTATTTGTTTCACTCCAGTGTGGTTAGGAAGGTCAGTTGCTAAGGCAACTGTCACTGCATTTATAACTATTTGAATCATTCCGTGTAAGCAAGTGAAAGACAGCACACTGAATTAGACTTTTAAGTAGAACTTGTTATATGATAGGTATGTGGGGAAAACTTAATTTTCCGCTTTGCACATGTACCGATGTAGCTCCTTGGTAATCTTTTCTTTCCTTCATAAGCTAAATATGTTTTTTTATGACTGGTTTTAGTATTCTATGAAGTTTTATCACAGTTATTTAACATTTGATTATTTTGTTTGACATATAGTTTTGAAATATGAATGACTGGATAGTAGCCAGTTAATTTTTATTTTACAGAATACACCATATCTTGGAATTTGTAAGTGTAGTAATGCAAGACAATGCTGAATACAGTATATCATATAGAAATAAACATTGGCATGAATCTGTTGAATGTTCTAAGGAGTAGAATGATAGTAAGAATTGATGTGTATCACAGTTAGTTCTTTATCCATGCAGAAGTTATAAAAGAGTCAATTATATGGTACACATAACAATGGTATAGCTTATCTAAAGAGAGTTAGAAGAAAAGTGTAAGCTTTCAGTAACACCGTCCATATTTTAGTGAAGTCTCACATACCATACATTTATGAATAAGTATTTTTAACTGAGTAGTAATATGTTTGATCAGCTCTTAACATGTAAGGAATAATGCTTAAAAAAATCACCAGGCATTCATTTTAGAAATTATACAATTCTCGGATCAGCCTGAAACCTAGCACCTGAGAGATGAGTGGGTGGTAGTGTTAGTAGTTGGTGTAGTGGGTGGTGTTAATTGAAAGTTGTATACAATTGAAGTTATCGCCTACCCACCCACATAAATTATAACATTCAGATTACTTGCTATGAAAAATACACTGTTAAAATTGGCTTGCAGTATGTTAAATTGTTTTTCTAAAATGAAATACGTAATGGTTTTACTGTACTCCAGCAAACTTTACTGCAGTTTACAGCTTTGATCTTTAAATTTCAGACTGTGAAGACCTGGGCCATATTAGACTGATATAGACAGACAGATAGATAGATGGGACTGACTTACTGAGTTAGTGGGCTTGTTACTTCATTTGTCATCTCTTTTGACAGACCTGGCAAATTATAACCGTTAGAAACTGTCTTTATTATATTTGTTATAGGTTTTCCTTTAAACTATTATTATAAATAAATAATTTGAATTTCTCATTAGCACTTCTTATTTATTTTGTGTTTAAGTCTAGTAATGAGTGAATCCTGCTGAATTTGTTTCACTGCAACTTCGGGGAAAATGCATAAATGTTCCTGACTTTGGAAAACTCACTGAAATTCATTGATAATATTGGGAAAGGAGATATTGAACTAGTTTTGCATGGGTGATAATGGTGCAAAGGTTTTTAAAGTGTTTCTGGGGACTGGGGAAGCATCTGTCAGCTATGATGGACCAATTATTGTGGTCAAAAATATGACCTGAGCTGTGAGGCGTTAGTGCTAACCACTGTGCATCCATGCTTCCATGAAATAAAATTATAATTAGAGTGCACAATACTGCAAGTCCTTCATTTCTCTCTGCATCTCCTGAACTCCTATTACAAGGACTAACTAACACCCACAGAGCCTGTGATGCAAGGGATATACTTGGAGGCAGTCTCTGTCACTACCTGATCTACGCTACATAGCAAGTAGCATAACATGCTTAATCCAACAGTAAAGACAAAATGCACAATTAATCTATGCAGAACAATTACATATTTTCATAATATTTTCATTATGGTCAGCTAATTTACCCTACAAATTAACTCTTTTAGGGCGGATGTCGACTTTTGTCGACAGGAGGGGTTGAGGGCGAATGTTGACAAAAGTCGACATCCAGGGATAGAGGGTGACAATCAGCTGTTAATGGCGACAAAACTCACTGTCAGGTCGCAGGCATTCCCTCTGTGCTTGGAGGAATGCTAGACTCGTTGACTTGGCAACTAATCCTTGCGTGTGCGTGAGTTGCGAAATGTAAACAATGGCAAGATGGCATCGACATGTCACAAGGGAGCGAAGCGAGTGCAGAAAAGAAAACACTCGGCACACAATGTTTTGCGCATTATCGCAGAGTCGGACTCTGATTTTTCAGAATGGGATTTTATTGACAGTGATCAGGAGATCGAACAAGAGACTGAGAAGCCGGCATCAGCTGATCGGACACCAGCCAATGCCGCGCCAGCGGAGCACATTCACGCAGCCGATGCATCTATAGCAAGGTTCGCGTGGAAGGAATACACAGACATTGATCCGTGGGAGCCGAACTGGCTACCGTACTTCACAAGACGGCATGGCTTGCTGTTGGACACGACAGATCACCAGCTGCTGAACTACTTCAGGCTGCTCTCTCCTCATGCTGCTTTTCAGCTACTGTCAGATGAGACAAACAGGTAGGCAGAGAAATTTTTTGAATCGCGGGCATTTTGCATCGCATTCTCGTTTTTCAAAGTGGAAACCCACAACAAAAGACGAGATGAAACGCACTGTGGCATTACAAATAGAGATGGGACAGAACTGGTGATATAACTTCAGGGAGCATTGGTCCAAACGTGCTTTGTCCCCTGGTGGCTTTGGACAGGGTATGCAGCGTGATGATAGGTACATGATGCTGCAAAGTTTTATTCACTTCTGTAATAAACAGAAGCAAATCCCATGGGGTGAGCCAGGCTATAACGCCATGCGTAAAGTTCAGCCCCTGCTTGACATTGTGGAACCAACATAGAAACAATTTTATCAGCCTGACTGTGATTTGTCTGTGCATGAATCTATGATAAAATAAAAGGGACACCTTTTTTCTGCAAATATATGCCAGACAAGCTCACAAAGTATGGCATAAAGGATTTTGTACTGGCAGAAGCAAACACTGGTTTCTGCCTGAAAGTAATTGCATATACAGGAAAGTATTTCTTTCAAAGAGAGAACTGTCCCTTGACAAGTCAGGTTGTGCTGGAGCTGCTTCAGGGCTATGAACATTTGGGTCATGTTGTGTACATTTGGACAATTTTTATACATGCCCGGAATTGCTCATGGAGCTACAGAGCAGAGGAATTGGAGCTTGTGGCACAGTGAGGGTGAACAGGATACACATGGCTTCACAGTTGAAGCCAGACAGGCTGAAGATGAAAAGAGGTGACAATGCGGTTTTCATGCGGGCAGAAAACTTGGTGGCAGTGGCATGGCACGATGGCAAACTGGTGACTTGTCTCTCTACAGTACACACTAACAATATATGTGAGAAAGTGCAGCAACAGACAATTGAAAAGAAGGCACCAAAATAACACATATTGTAAGCAGTGCAATGTGGCAATGACTGAAATTGGCTGCTTTGAGCGAGATCAGACTTTGCAGGACTTTGCTGTGTAAAATGTATGTGATATGTATGTGAAGTCATAGAGTATGCAGGCTCATACAACATGCAAGACAGTATCATTTGTCAAAAGGAAATATTTTTTGTTGATTCCAATTGTTTTGTGTTCTTTTTTTAAAAAAGTTAGTTTTTGGAAAAATATTCAGCCCCGGGAGAAAAGAAATAAAAAAAAAAATTAGCCCTAAAAGAGTTAAAACACTGCAAGATTTTTTTTTTCTGTGCAAGTTTTTGTTTTTAATTAATTTGTTTTTTAAATGCATACAGGTGGCAAATTTAACTGGAGTAGTGATCGGTAGTGATATAAAGCATGCATGTGTACGGCGAAATGATTCACACAAGCAGATTGGGCAGTGCCGTAATGTGCAGTACACTTACAGTATGCATCTGTGAAAGTTCTGCGCATGTGTTTTAAATCAGGCACATATCGCTGATTCTGGCGGTGACACTCCCATCCATCATGGCTGCTACAGCTGTGTGAGGTCACATTGGCCTTGTAAAGAATTATGGGAGCTGGAGAAAAAAAATTCACAGATAAAGGCCATAGACAAACATAGCAAACTTGCTGCAACAAAGTCTTTGGCATATTTCATCAATCAACACTATGTGTATCTACTAATACAGCCAGTCATTTTTTATGTTATATTTATTGGTATTATTTGTACTGTACTAGTTTAGTTGAACAGTGAGTGTTAATGTAGTGTCATTTATGATAAGCATTGGACAAGGAGATTTACCAAAACAAATAAAGAAATTTCTATGCACATTCTGTGATTTAGTGTGTGTGTGTGTGTGTGTATGTGTGTGTATATATATATATATATATATATATATATATATATATATATATATATATATATATATATACATACACACACACTATATATATATATATATATATATATATATATATATATATATATATATATATGGTTGAAATAGTTTACTGTCAAATAAATGCAAAGAGTACACGACGCGTGTTTCGCCCTCATTCTGGGCTCATCAGGTGTACACACTCCACTGCACTCCCTCTCGGGAATCGAACCTCGGACGTCAGAGGCGATGCCCCTAACGTTGCGCCACGGCGTGTGGTTCGTTTATTTGACAGCATGTAGATCGGGATGCCAATTACTCCGATCTACATGCTGTCAAATAAACGAACCACACGCCGTGGCGCAACGTATGGGGCATCGCCTCTGACGTCCGAGGTTCGATTCCCGAGAGGGAGTGCAGTGGAGTGTGTACACCTGATGAGCCCAGAATGAGGGCGAAACACGTGTCGTGTACTCTTTGCATTTATTTGACAGTAAACTATTTCAACCATTCTATGATCTGCTCCTCACAAACTGAGGGCACCGTGGCGGATGTTAGCAGATTGCTGGCCAACCACAAGCGTTACCTGGTAGGTAACCACCCATACAATCAGATTGTGACACAGACTACGAATGCCGTGATATATATATATATATATATATATATATATATATATATATATATATATATATATATATATATATATAATATACACATACTAGGAGGCTTCACTCGCCAACCCCCGTATTTGGTTTTCCGGATACACACTTTTAAGATTTTTTTTTTCTTTGAATTATTGCTATTTCATTAGTTTCACTTTTATTTCAGAACTTTGTTAAAAACAATATTTGGAATCTTTCGAGTCCCAATATGCTGAATCTTTTAAATGAGGTCCGTGAGACATGTGTTTAATGACTTTGTACCATAATTCAGGATAGGTTTCTCTGTTTGGAATTTAAACACAGACAAAACGATGTACATTATCAGCAGTTAATAATTGTTTTTTGCAAAGTAACCAATAAATGCATGTGAGGTAAACCACGTTTTTGAAATACTCTGACTTAAACTTCAAAGCCTTACAATATTTACATTCTTTTGACATATATCAAAGCTTTGTCTTGCTTTTTTTTCAATGACACCTGGTCCGTGGTGATTATTTTCCCTTTTTTCGAGTAATAATTTCCGTTTGTTTGCGCTACTGCGATCTTTACTTTCTTTTTTTGATACTTTCTAATTTTCCTGCTTTGATATTCTTTAACTTTCTCTGCATTTGTATCGCGCTGTTTTTTGAGCCTTTCGAATTCCACTGCTTTCATAATCTCTAACCTGCTCTGCATGTGTATAGTGCCAACGTTTTTGAATGTCTTTATGTCTTTGTCTTTTACTCTTTGTCTTTTAATTCTGAGCCCGATTGGATGTGCTTTTTTTCTGTTCCACTTGTTCCGGGCTGATTATTACTTTACTTATTTTCTGAATTTGCACCTAGATTATTCTTTTTTTTTGCATTTCTTTACTTTCCAATGCTTTTGAGTCTCTTTTCGCTGCGCTGCTCTTTCTTCTTCGCTTAGTCGTCGACGTTTTATCTATAATGTATTGTCCTTATACACTTTATATATTCTGAGAGCCCTGGATCTGTGTGTGCTCAAATCCTTTACACGACTGAGTGTTTTGCTGCCCGTGGTCTTATTTGATATTGGTTGTAAGTAGGACGTGTCTTGCAAGAATCTCATGTTTTATGTCCCCGCGAGACGGTCCTGAGTCAATCTCTTGGCACAAAATGTCATGTTTAAGGTCCCAAGAGACGCTCCATGGCCAATTTCTTTCATCTTGCGGGTCTTTTAAGTGAAGATCACGTCTCGTCTCCCTAGTCTTTCTCTCCCAGGATTTTTTTAATATATATATATATATATATATATATATATATAGTAAGTATTTTCCCTTTAATGCCATGTTCTTTCACATGTGTATCTCCATTGCTATGTTTGTTTTTCTAATTTGACCATTTTTATTTTTAGATTGCAAATAGAAGAGTCCTCAAAACCTGTACGCCTGTCACAACAGCTGGATAAAGTTGTAACAACTAACTACAAACCAGTTGCAAATCATGCACACAATGTAAGAAAAAAAGAGTTTTTATTCACTTTGATTTGGAGATTGGAGACTACAATGTGGTGGCAGGGGAAAGTGTAGTTAAGCAGCATAGGATGGTGGTCTGTAGGATGTTGGAGATCAAGAAGAGGAAGAGAGTGAGGGCAGAGCCAAGAATCAGATGATGGAAGTTGAAAAGGGAAGACTGCAAGGTTGATTTTAGGGAGGAGGTGAGACAGGCACTGGGTGGCAGTGAAGAGTTACCAGACAGCTGGGAAACTACAGCAGATGTAGTAAGGGTGACAGCAAGAAGGGTGCTTGGCGTGACACCTAGAAAGAGGAAGGAGGAAAAGGAAACCTGGTGGTGGAATGAGGACATACAGGAGAGTATTCTGTACAGAGGAAGAGGATGGCAAAGAAGAAGTGGGATAGTCAGAGAGATGCAGAAAGTAGACAAGAGTACAAGGAGATAAGGCGCAAGGTGAAGAGAGAGGTGGTGAAGGCTAAAGAAAAGGCGTATGAGTTGTATAAGGGGTTGGACACTAAAGAGGGAGAAAAGGACCTGTACAGATTGGCTAGACAGAGGGACCGAGCTGGTAAAGATGTGCAGCAGGTTAGGGTGATAAAGGATAAAGATGGAAACGTGCTGACAAGCGAGGAGAGTGTGTTGAGCAGATGGAAAGAGTACTTTGAGAGGCTGATGAATGAAGAGAACGAGAGAGAGAAGAGGTTGGTTGATGTGGAGATAGTGAATCCGGAAGTGCAACGGATTAGCAAGGAGGAAGTAAGGACAGCTATGAAGAGGATGAAAAATGGAAAAGCCATTGGTCCAGATGACATACCCATGGAAGCATGGAGGTGTTTAGGAGAGATGGCAGTGGAGTTTTTAACCAGATTGTTTAATGGAATCTTGGAAAGTGAGAAGATGCCTGAGGAGTGGAGAAGAAGTGTACTGGTGCCGATATTTAAGAATAAGGGCGATGTGTAGGACTGCAGTATCTACAGGGAAATAAAATTCATGAGCCACAGCATGAAGTTATGGGAAAGAGTAGTGGAAGCTAGGTTAAGAAGTGAGGTGATGATTAGTGAGCAGCAGTATGGTTTCATGCCAAGAAAGATGCAATGTTTGCTCTGGGGATGTTGATGGAGAAGTTTAGAGAAGGCCAGAAGGAGTTGCATTGCGTCTTTGTGGACCTGGAGAAAGCATATGACAAGGTGCCTCTAGAGGACCTGTGGTATTGTATGAGGAAATTGGGAGTGGCAGAGAAGTATGTAAGAGGTGTACAGGATATGTACGAGGGAAGTGTGACAGTGGTGAGGTCTGCGGTAGGAGTGACGGATACATTCAAGTTGGAGGTGGGATTACATCAGGGATCGGCTCTGAGCCATTTCTTATTTGCAATGGCGATGGACAGGTTGACAGACGAGATTAGACAGGAGTCCCCGTGGACTATGATGTTTGCTGATGACATTGTGATCTGTAGCGACAGTAGGGAGCAGGTTCAGGAGACCCTGGAGAGGTGGAGATATGCTCTAGAGAGGAGAGGAATGAAGGTCAGTAGGAACAAGATAATACATGTGTGTAAATGAGAGGGAGGTCAGTGGAATGGTGAGGATGCAGGGAGCAGAGCTGGCAAAGGTGGATGAGTTTAAATACTTGGGATCAACAGTACAGAGTAATGGGGATTGTCGAAGAGAGGTGAAAAAGGGAGTGCAGGTTGGGTGGAATGGGTGGAGAAGAGTGTCAGGAGTAATTTGTGACAGACTGGTATCAGCAAGAGTGAAAGGGAAGGTCTTCAGGACAGTAGTGAGACCAGGTATATTATATGGGTTGGAGACCGTGGCACTGACCAGAAAGCAGGAGACAGAGCTGGAGGTAACAGAGTTAAAGATGCTAAGCTTTGCACTGGGTGTGACGAGGATGGATAGGATTAGAAACAAGTACATTAGAGGGTCAGCTCAAGTTGGACGGTTGGGAGACAAAGTCAGAGAAGCGAGATTGCGTTGGTTTGGACATGTGCAGAGGAGAAATGCTGGGTATATTGGGAGAAGGATGCTAAGGATAGAGCTGCCAGGGAAGAGGAAAAGAGGAAGGCCTAAGCGAAGGTTTATGGATGTGGTGAGAGAGGACATGCAGGTGATGGGTGTAACAAAACAAGATGCAGAGGACAGAAAGATATGGAAGAAGATGATCCGCTGTGGCAACCCCTAACGGGAGCAGACGAAAGAAGATGATGATTTTGGAATGGCAAATATTGTAGAATTTTAATTCACCAAAGACGAGAATGAATGTCTTGGCCAAGACTTAATGATTGTTACATCATGCTTTGACTGTGATTATCCACAGTACTGGCAAACACTCATTGTTTTCTGCAGCAGTCATTATTTACAGCTAATAAGGCAATATCCATAACTACAGCAAATACTTGTTTTGTTTGTTCAAGGATTCTTTAGTATAGTACTTGCAACCTGATCATGAATGAACCTTGTAAACAATCTGCTTTACTGTGAAAGGCCTGAAGCAACACCATGCTGCATTGCTGTAATTGAAAAACATGCTTCCTAATTAAAGAGACAGACTGATAGAAACAAGTGACTTACATGTCCAAACAGAGGAGTCAACAAGGCATCTTCTAATGGTGTCAGTGATGTGCCCTTTAACAGAGATGAAAGAAGAATAGATTTTAGTTGTGTTCAAGACCCCCATGTTACTTTAGTTCAGGCTGGTGTTGCTGCTGCAAAATAACCAGTAGACTGATGGGCCATGTGATCTTTCTACAGTCAAGTTTTTCTTTCAAAACCCCAAAGTGCAAAAATGATGGGATGTACAATACTTCACAAATACTGAGTGGTCTCTTTGAAAGCTTAAAATTGAATATTGGAATGAATTTATGATTCAAGTCATTTTGGGATAACAAATTTACATTATGCAGACCTATGAAAAGAAAAGCAACCGTTGAATTAAAGATCACTAGATTCAAAACCCACCCATTCCTCATTTCACACTCTCTCAAGACAGAATTCAGTTTTATAGTACTGATGCTTCAGGCATTCTTCTTTACAGGATTTTATTTAGTGCAATATTTTTGACAGGTGGAATATGAAAAAAAGAAGAAGGAGGATGGCAAGCGTGCTCGTGCTGATAAGCAACAGGTGCTAGAAATGCTGTTCTCTGCCTTTGAGAAGCACCAGTATTACAACATTAAGGACTTAGTGGATATCACAAAACAACCTGTGGTAAGTGTTCAATCTTGCATATTATTTCAGATGGGCTTGGCAACGACTAAGAGGTTGGTTTGGTGTTATTTTAGGGTTCATTCATCATAGCTAAGATCATAGTTAAAAGATAAGAAGTCCATCACTTGTATACATTATGCTGAAAGTGCTTTAATTTATTTTTGGTGCATGTATGCATTATTACTATGACAACTGATACTGTATCACTAAGTAATAAATAATAAAATATTTATTATTTTCTTTTTCAGAAAAAAATATTCTTTAAAAAATGTCTGTGGAATATTATAGAATAATATGGGGGCAACTGCCACCTTGTGGTATAAGAAAAAGGCACAATTTATTTTCATTTGCTTGTATTTGAAATGGAGAACTATTATACATCTGTTAAACCGTAGATGTCTGCCTTAGATATCGTTTCAGAAATAGTACCTTGTCATGCTGATAACAGTAAATTCACGAGAGAAAGATGATAGCCCTTTTTTAAAATTCAGAAGTAATGCATTGATGGGTAAATCTACTTAGTTTACAGGAAATGGAAAAGCATGTATTCTGCTTCTCTGTTTCTACTTATAATTGATTTTTGCAATGTAAGAAGCATTGTTCATAAGCACTACATAGCAAAGCCATCAAAACTGGACAAAGATGGTAAAATGTCAGTGATAGAATTCTTTTATAATTACTAATGTTAGTCTGTTAACTTTCTTATGCCAGCAAACTAACAGTTAAAGGTAACCTGTTTTTTTCCACTCCATTTCATTTGGATCTAATATCTATACTGTGTTTCATTCATGGAAAAGCATTTATAAAATTCAGAAAAGGGTTATTATGTTTAGAAGAAATACTACAATGGCAGTTCTGTCGTGATTCTGCCATTGTTTAAGTTCAACGGAAGAGAATTTATCCTTTAACAGTAAAGCTGTGTATTAGATACGTATCACAATTCATGGGTTACGATTCAGTATATTTCGATACTGTAAGCAAGGTGATATATTACAATTTTTTAAATCTAAATTTAGGAAAACCGTCATAGTATAAAGAACACACCACCATATGCATAAAGCCTGAGTAAAAAAATGTTTACATTTTTCTGCAATCAGAACAGGGGGATCTGCAACTGCAATTATCATAGTCCCTGTAACATGAAACATCATAGCACTACTTCTTGTGAAATCTGAACAAAGGAATGAACATGTGCTGTCTTCTTCTTTTCCACGTTGTTCCCATTAGAGATCACATTAGCGGATCACATGTTTTCATATGTTCCTGTTCTCTGCATCTTTCTCTGTCAAACTCACCACCTGCATATCCTTTCTCACCACATCCATAAACCTACTTTTAGGCCTTCATCTTTTCCTCTTGCCTGGCAGCTCCATCCTTAATATCCTTCTCCCAATATACCTAGCATCTCTCCTCTGTACATGTGCAAACCAATGCAATCTTGCCTCTCTGGCTTTGTCTCCAAACCATTCAACCTGAGCTGACCCTCTAATGTACTTGTTTCTAATCCTGTCCATCCTCATCACACCCAGTGCAAATCTTAGCATCTTTATCTCTGCCACCTCCAGCCATGTCTCCTGACTTTTTGTCAGTGTCACCGTCTCCAACCTATATAACATAGCTGGTCTCACTACCATCATGTACACCTTCCTTTTCATTCTTACCGGTACCTATCTATCACAAATCACTCTTGACACTCTTCTCCATATACTCCACACTGCCTACACTGTCGTCTTCACCTCTCTTCCTCACTCCAGGTTACTCTGTACTGTTAATCCCCAGTATTTAAACTCATCCACCTTCATGGAATCTACTCCCTGCATCATCATCATTCCTCTGACTTCACTCTCATTTACACATATGTATTCTGTCTTGGTTCTACTGACCTTCATTCCTGTCTTCTCTACAGCATATCTCCACCTCTCCAGGGTATCCTCAAGCTGCTTCCTACTCTTGTTACAGATCACAATGTCATCTGGAAACATCATAGTTCATGGGAACTCCTGTCTAATCTCCCCTGAGAAAGCCGATCCTTGATGTAATCCCACCTCCACCTTAAATGCATCCGTCACTCCTACCACAGATGTCACCACGTCACGTTTTGCTTGTATATATCCTATACCACTCTGACATCTCTGCCACTCCAGATTTCCTCATAATAATACCACAACTCCTTTCTAGGCACTCTGTCATATACTTTCTTTAGGTCCACAAAGACACAGTGTAACTCCTTTTTGGCCTTCTCTATACTTCTCCATCAACACCCTCAGAGCAAACATTGCATCTGTACTGCTCTTTCCTAGCATGAGACCATACCGCTGCATCACCTCCCTTCTTAACCTAGCTTCCACTACTCTTTCCCTACACTTTGCATTCAACAAAATGGTTAGAAATTCTACTGCCATCTACCCTAAACACCCCTGTGCTTCCACAGGTACTGTATGTCATCTGGACCAACAACCTTCCCATTCTTCATCCTCTTCTTAGCTGTCCTTACTTCCTCCTTGCTAATCCATTGCACCTCCTGATTGACTATCTAAGAATCATGCACCCTTCTCTCTCTCTCTCTTTCTTTTCATTTGTCAATCTCTCAAAGTACTCTTTCCATCTGCTCAACACACTCTCCTCGCTTGCGACTACATTTCCATTGTTATCCTTTATCACCATAATCTGCTGCTCATCTTTCCCAGCTTGGTGTTTCTGTCCAGCCAATCGGTACACGTCTTTTTCTCCCTCCTTAGTGTCCAAGCTCTCATACAACTCATTGTACACCTTATCTTTATCATTCGCCACCTCTCTCTTTGTCTTATACCTTATCTTCTTGTACTCTGGTCTACTTTCTGCATCTCTGACTATCCCACTTCTTAGCCAACCTCTTCCACAGTATACTCTCCTGTACTTCCCCATTCCACCACCTGGTTTCTTTGTCCTCCCTTCCTCTATCCAGAAGTCAGAACCCGGCACCAATCTAGCTGTCTCCCTTACCACTTCTGCTGTAGTGGCCCAGCTATCTGGTAACTCTTCACTGTCACATAATGCCTGTCTTATCTCCTCCCTGAAGTCCACCTTACAGTCTTCCTTTTTCAGCTTCCACCATTTGATCAGTGGCTCTGCCTTCACTCTCCTCCTGTTCTTGATCTCCACCATCATCCTACAGACACCATCCTATTCTGCCTAACTACACTTTCCCCTGCCACCCATGTTTGCAGTCTCCAGTTTCCTTCAGACTAACCCTCCTGCATAGGATATAATCCACCTGTGTGCATTTCCCACCACTCTTGGATGTCACCCTGTTGTCCTCCCTCTTATTAAGGTACGTAGTCACCACAGCCATGTCCATCCTTTTTGCAAAATCCACTATCAGGTGACCTTCATTCCTCTCCTTGATACCATCCCTACTTATCACCTTCTCATCCCCTCTGTTTCCTTCACCAACATGTCCATTGAAATCTGCTCCAATTATCACTCTCTTGCCCTTGGGTACACTCTCTACCACTTCATGCAACTCACTCCAGAAATCTCTTTCTCATCCATCACACATGCAACTTGCAGGGCAAATGCATTAATAACATTCATCATCACACCTTCAATTTCCAACTTCAACACTCTATCCAAAATTTTTGAAATACTATTCTTTCAGTATAACCCCTACCCCATTTCTCCTTCCATCCACACCATAGTAGAACAATTTGAACCCACTTCTAATACACATCTGCCTATATCAGTTGTGACCACAAGGGGATTCCATAGAGCCCCAAACCACAGTCACAGAAATACAACACATGTTAATAGAATAAAATAAAAAGATATTTATTCACTCCAAAGCACCTTTCAGAAATCAGCTAAAATACACAGTAATTTTACAAATCTTTCTCCTTTCTCCTCCAGCTGAGTGTTCCCACAGCCTCACAACTCTGACTTATTGATGTGAGGCAGCGGGCGCCCTTTGAAGCCGGGCCCGGGAATGCTTCCGGTGCAATGCCGTGTCTCCCTGGAAGCATTTCTGGGCTGTAATGAAAGTAGGGAGATCCTCCCCTGACAGCACCCTCTGTTGACACCCAGGGACTTCAACGCACAAGCACCCCTGCAGGTCTCCCAGCTGGGCTGCCACACAAGCTTGCCACTTACCCATATGGGGTATGGAACTGCTCCTAAGTTCCGGCTTCTGCTTTTCCATCCATTATTTTATATCGGCTGGGCACAAATTATCTTTTCGTTTAGCCAGCCAGTCCAGCCATCGTTCCTCCTGGGTCTCCTCTCTGGGTAATAAAACATGCTCCTCCCCAGCCAGGATGCCAGTTCTTATCCTACACAATGAAAACTAAAAGTGCTTGCAGGATTCCTAAAGAAAATAATAAACATATGTAAACAAAATATAATATACACACTAGGGGGCGTCGCTCGCCAAGTAATCTAAAAGTATTTGCATTGCTACTAGCCATGTAGTTCGAATATGCCAATTTCTTTTGTTTAATTTGTGAATGGGTCAGCCATGCTAAAGCTCATTAGTCTCATGAGTCTCATTACATTAAAAAGAACTGGTTGCCCTATTAGCATTTGGTTCCATGGCAGAAAAATGTGGCATATAGACCATTTGTCAACCTAATAAAGATATTTTTGTCTCCTCTTCACATAAAACCTGCACTGATAAAACTAATGTGACAGAATTGAACAGGGAAGGTGAAAATTTTTGATGCTTGAGACAGATGTTTCCACAAATAGGCCTAACTGACAGCCAAGATTAAGGAAGACATTTTTGTTGGGCCACAAATTAAACACATTATCAATGACAAGCACTTCTGCTAGTAGGGCCAGAGGTAACTGAATGAAGGACATTCAGGAATGTTATTGAGAGTTTTCTTAGCAACTACAAAGCACCAAACTCTGCCTAGCTGGTTGACAACATGCTTCAAGCATAAAAAAACCATAAAGTGCAACATGTCACCAAAGATTAATTTTCTTCATACATACTTGGACTTCTTCCCTGATAAACTTGGTGCAGTCAGTGACGAACATGGTGAAAAGTTTTACAAGAACATTACATCAAAGGAAAAGTGGTATCAAGACGAGCTATCCATCAGTGCTGGCTGACTATTGTTGGGCACTAAAATGAGAAGCATCAGGTGCTGAGTGCAAATTAAAAGTGACAGCAAAACATATTAGTTCATTTGAACTAATTCAGATTGTCGGCATCATTTAGCAATTAAACATGCTAAATTCAATAAAAGTTAATTTCATGTTTCTTCAAATTCCTGCATGATACAGTCAATCTGGAATTAAACTTGCATTGAACTTGAAGTTGTTAATCATAATAATCAAAAATTTTCAAGGAGCAAAACTTTTGAAAAAAATTGTTTGTTCAGTGTTATTGTAAATATTGTTGACCAGACATGTTTTCATATAAACTGCATACGCATATTTCTATTAATTTGTTATCTCATGAGGCTGTACTCCTTAACTTATTTTTTATGAGTACCTTAATCAGTAGAAAAGCTACCAAACCTAGGTGATGTTCAGTTTAATCATTTATACAAAGAGGTAATTTACTGATTAATGCCCTTCCTTCAAAGATGCAGAAATAAAAGTATACTGCAAATTTACTGGTTTACTGTTTTTATAAGTAAAGTGCAGCTCAGCTACTTGACATTCAAAGTTATGCATTGCAGTCACAGAGGGTTTAATATGTTGTTATTTTATTTCTAGATCTATCTGAAAGAGATTTTACGGGAAATAGGAATCTACAATGTCAAAGGCACGCATAAGAACACATGGGAGCTTAAGCCGGAATACAGGCATTATCAGGGTGAAGAGAAGAGTGATTAGGTGGAGTGAATGAATCCTGGTTTAGGAGGACACCAATAACTACATAATATAACACTCTTAAAGTTTGTAACATATTTCTTTTAGAATATATAGAAAAAACAGCATTGTCATCTCCTTTTATATTTTTTTGTTAATTTGTTTGCAAGGTAGTAATGTTTACATTGCCTTTTTATGAAATGCAGCAGTCTGTAAATGTAAATAACCTTCGAAGAACAAGAAATTTTATTTTAGAGAATCTGTTCTTGAAGTAATAAACATACAAACGAGAAAGACGCTGGTGAAATGTCTGTTTTTAGCTTTGTTAAATATTTTGAATGCTGTTTGTTATAAACACAAAAGCCAGACCTGTCAAAGAGTTTGGTTTTCTGCAATTGTTTCAGATCATTTGACACTTGCATATCATTTTAAAATTTTTGTTCATTTGCTTGCCCTTTCTAGTGTTGACTCATGCCCTATGCCTAGTGTTGCTGTGGCAGACTCTTTCTCCAGCAACTTTAAACTACATTAACTCAGTTGAACAATGGATGGAAGAATTGATATACATTTGCTGGGTTTTTGTATTTGATGTGAAATGTGAGACTCAGAAGAATCATTTGAGTTTGATAAAATGAGCACATGGTTTATTTAGTACACAGGGATTGGCTTATTACACCACACTGGTCAACTATATCAAAGTCTAACTGTTGGTCAAGTAGAGTTTTTTCTTTTTATATTTAGACATATGGAACATAAACTTACTTCTGGGTCTTGAACTATTATATCTTTATATAAATTAAATATTTGTGTTAACAATGTGAAAAGGACTATATAATCCCAATATCAGGTTGAAAATGAGAATGAAGTCAAGTATTAATTAAAACATTGACTAACACCAAAAATTAGGGAAATATTTGTGTTAACAATGTGAAAAGGACTATCCATCCATTTTCCAACCCGCTGAATCCGAACACAGGGTCACGGGAGTCTGCTGGAGCCAATCCCAGCCAACACAGGGCACAAGGCAGGAACCAATCCTGGGCAGGGTGCCAACCCACCGCAGGACACACACAAACACACCAAGCACACACTAGGGCCAAGGACTATATAATCCCAATATAAGGTTGAAAATGAGAATGAAGTCATGTATTAAATAAAACATTGACTAACACCAAAAATTAGGGAATAATTTTTGAGTGAAGATGCTTTATACACTGGAGTGGTCAACTGTTATGTCTCACTTATAATCATGAATTGCTGTCATCTGAGTGGGATTATCAGATATAGTCCATCCAATTCTATGTGTACCAAAACATACTATATAAATAAGAAATCGTTACCTACTATTGCAAATCCTAACTTTTTCACATCAACAACAGTTCTTGACAGGCATGCCACCTAAACCCTGGATACTTATTGTATCTGACACTGCAGTGCAGTGAGTCTGTTAATGTATTTGTATAATTAGAAAAATTCTGAAATAATCACCATCCTTGACAGTGTAATGTGTTATTCCATTAGTATGGCAATAATATGATACTTTAGCAGATAGCAAAAACTTGACAATCACATCATCATATTTTTGTTATTGCAGTTTGTTTCAGAATGTATTAGCAATTCATACCAGTACGTCTCATCTTATAACCTTGTGCTTTCAGTTTATATTTGTTTCCTTATTCTGTCATTATTAATTTCTTCCCTATTTTCGAAATCTCATGTATTCTTTCATTATCTTTGGTACTTGTGTTTAGCTACTGTCACAGAAGAGGGCAGTTATTTAATTCAGCCTTGAGGGATAACGGAGTTTCTAGCATTCATTTAAGTACAATTTCTAATTAGAGGTAAGTTACTACTGTTTCTTTAATTAAATAAATTGCTTCAGCTCTCAGTGAATAGACTATTCTATTCTCTGAAGTGCTATAGGAGCTGTGGCATGTCATTAGAATCACTATTTTAGTGAGAGGATAATTACATTTTCCCTGTACCCCCTTTCAATCAGTGAATTCTGAATTAACCTGTATTATAACAGTTCACAGTTGTGTTATTGATGTTTTGGTGCAGTCTTTCACTATCCTATGAGGATTCATCAGATTATTTTTTTTTCTTAAAATTCTTCAAATTAGTTGTTTCAGGATTGCTTGTTGTATAGTGTAATAAAAAAGCACACACAAGTATAAAGGTTTGGGGTTTTTAGGCCCCATATACTGTAAAGCAAATGAAAAAACGTCAGTGTTTTCTTCCCAGTACAACAGACACTAAAATTAAAGCAAGTCAGACAATTTATAACGGGGAACAGGAAGTGATGAAATGATGATGGGGAAAGTTGTGATGGATAATGGGAGAGTGATGTTATCATTGGGGGACCGGAGGTTAGAAAGCTCAGCAATGCAAAAAGACCTGGACGTCCACAGAAGACAACAGTGGTGGTGAAGCTGAACAGCTGTGGTGAAGAGAAACCCCTTCACAACAGCCAACCAAGTGAACAACACTCTCCAGGGGGTAGGCGTATCGATATCCAAGTCTACCATAAAGAGAAGACTGCATGAAAGTAAATACAGAGGGTGCACTGCAAGATGCAAGCCACTCTTAAGTCTCAAGAATAGAAAGGCTAGACTGGGCTTTGCTAAAGAACATCTAAAAAAGCCAGCACAGGGTGATGTAAATTTCCATTATTTGTTTGGTGATTTTTCTGTGTTTTTAATGGCCTTTTCAAGCATTCTTTGGCCGTTTTGCAGGTGTCTTTCCAAGCATTTTCCAGTGTTTCTCAATCAAATTTCAAGCATTTTCAAAGAAGCATTTTGCAGAGAAAATATGATTCTTGTCATTTCATTTTACCATTCTGTGTGTTGTGAAGTGATTGTTGTGTCTCCAGAATGTCTTCTATGACTTTAATGCTTTTAATTGTAGTGTCTGGAGCACAGAGGCCGAATTCACCCTGTTCTATATCAAAGGGATTCTAGAGGACAATTCTGTACTCTTTAGAAAGAACTCGGACCTCTCCCTCAAAAGTTGTCACTAGAAGCATGATGACACCAGCATAATTTTCTATGAACTAGAATGAGCTGTTGACTTCATGTAAAAATGCTTATTTTAAAAAACAAAAAAAAAAGAACACTTTATCTACATTACCATTGTGACAAGCGTTTCTCTGAAAACTCCAGGCCGTCCTCAGAATGTTACATTAAAATGCTAGATAACGTTTTGCGGCCCCAACTGAAAGAAATGGATTTGGTGGATGAGTGGTTCCAAGAGGATGGAGCAACAGCTCACACAGCGCGGAGATCCATGTAAGTTTTGTGGAAGATGTTTCCAGGGAAGCTGATCTCCCTGTGCGACGATGTCAGGTGGCCTTTACTTTTACCTGATCTTGCTCTGTGCGATTTCTTCTTGTGAGGCTATCTCAAGTCGAAGGTATACACGCACTGACCTCAAATCCTTGAAGCCCTCATGGACGCTATTCTCCTTGAAATGACCGAACGAGTCATGCGATTAAGAAATCGTATCGAAGAGTTTATCACTAATGATGGCCACCACCTTCAAGACATCATTTTTAAAACACAGTGAAAAAAATCTATTTTGTATACTCTTTCTTGTGTCATAATGAAATTTATTTTATCTTGTCACGTTTTTGTAGAATAAATGTTTGAAATGTGGTGGTACTTTTTGGCTCACCCTGTACAAAGATATGTATGTTAGGTGGGGATGGCTTCAACTTATATATTTAAATAATAAAAATCATCTTTATATAATATATGCATTTTTGTTTGCCTTACATAATCTAAATTTTCAGGAAGATGTAACTTTTGATTTATTCAGTTGTGGCCTGTGAAAAGTATTGGCAAATAAACTTGTGTTTAACTCATTCATTGGGCAGTGTCGATTCATGTTGCTTAAGTTATTTCAGAAAAAGAAGACAGAATTTCAAGGTTGTTATATATTCACAATATTATCAAATCAGACTTGTGTTGATCTAATTCAAAGGGCAATGTTGATTCTTGTTTCTTAATTTATTTCAGGTAAATAAGATTGCAGTTTGAGGTAAGGTGGTTATACTCGCTTATAATGGTGGGAATGTTTTGTAGGTTGATTAATACACGCAAGTTAAGAATTTCATTGTACTCTGTACACATGACAGTAATCACAATATAAACCTATAAACTAACTGAGTATGAGTGTGTGTGGTTAAGCATATGGTAGTATCCTGTAGTAAACTAGTTCACTGTCTGTGATCTGTTCTTGCCTTGTACCTGAAAACACCAAGAAAGACAAAGGGCCGATTCTGAATTAGACTGAGCAAGTTTAGAACATGGATGGCTGAATACAACTGAGTAAAAAAATTAAGCTGTAAACATTTGAGGTAATCAGAGCAGGGATACAGGTCTATAAACGAAACACTCCTCCGTATGTAAGGCAGACACCGTAATGTGCCTGTACTACAGTAGGTGACCATCCAGAGACACATGGTGATTTAAGCAAAAGATAAAGATGAAACATTTTTGTAATTTTCATTTATCTAGTGACCAAATATCTCTAACAAACTAACCCCAGAAGGGTTGAGTAATTGTTATATTTGCCATAATATTTATATTTACATATTTTATGCAAAAAAATATTGTTGCAGTTGCATAAAAAATAGCTGATTTTTATATCTCTTCATTTAGAATAGCATATCATGCCAGTATTCTTGAACTGATTTGGCTTAGTGAGAACCTAAGTTTCTGTTCACTTTGTTATATGCACTACATTAGCCTAGAGCAATCATTCACCAGGTATACTTCTTCCATTGAATGCATCCTCTAACCAGAAGTGAAAAAGCTCTACTTAAAATGGAATCTGATTAAGGTGAAACTGGATAGAAGGAAAACTGCTGAAGTGATTCTGCTGAAGGTTATTTAATACATAAAAGCAAGAAACATCTACTGTAGCTTTGCTGTTAAGCCAACGCATTTCAGAGCTCTCATCAGTGTATTTAGTGTATTTTAGCATGCATACTGTACTATTCATTCATTTTCATGGTTCCGACAATGGTACTAAAAAACATGAGGCAGACACCACTAGATTTACATGTCTGTCTGTTTGTGTGTGTGTGTGTGCGCGCGTGCGTGCGTGTGTGCAATTCAGGGGGATCGAATGATAGGGACTTTCAGTACTGTATGCCTGACTCACTGACATGAGCTAATCATGGACATTAGCTCTGCTGTTTTTTTTTTTGTTTGTTTTTTTTTTACATATGGTGGTGTCAGAGTTCCCTCCCAAAATATATCAGAATACAAAACTCATTGTACTGTACATTTACATTTACATTTACAACATTTAGCAGACGCTCTTATCCAGAGCGACTTACAACAGTGCTTAGTAGTCTACGACTGTTCTTCAATCTTTTTAGGCTAGGATTAAATCTACTGTCATTAAACAAGTTACCGCTGACCAAGTTGTACACAAAACCATGCTAGAAGAAAAGAGTAAGTTTAGTACAAAATTTTTTTTTTTTTTTTTTTTTTAAAGAGAAAGGGTAGAAAAAAGTATGGGGACTTTAGTCCCCCAAGTGCTGTTTAAAGAAGTGTGTCTTCAGATGACGTTTGAAGACAGTGAGGGTCTCCGCTGTTCGTACAGCAAGAGGAAGTTCGTTCCACCACTGAGGAGCCAACACTGCAAAGAGTCTTGATGCATGTCGTCCTCTTCTTTTAAGTAAGGGTGGTTCGAGACGAGCAGTGCTTGATGTTCTGAGAGAGCGAGAAGTGACACGCTGCTTAACCAGTGCTGATATGTAAGGTGGTGCAGTTCCAGTTTTGGCCTTAAAGGCAAGTGTTAGGGTTTTGAACCTGATGCGGGCAGCCACAGGGAGCCAGTGCAGGTTCCGCATACATTGTCAAGTATAGCATATGGAAGTCTGCAACTCAGATTAATTCTTCTCCTTCAACAATAAACAAAAAGTTATGTTTGAAGTGATATAAAGAATATAAATACTGTGTTATTCAAACTTTAGAAAAATCTTACCTAATCTGGTGAATCACAGTTCTTACTGATTTACACAGATAGGATGAAATTCCCCCTACCCCCAGGTGTCCATGATAGTCGCATTATAATGGTGTGGCCTGTGTTTTTGTGAGAAACATTGGGTCACCTGATGTGAATACTACAGCTTCTGAATCACACAAGATATCTGAACACTGCAATTCACCAAGTGCTTCCCTTCACAGCGGCAGTGTGGGCTTTCTTCAGATGGGTGCAACGTGCCACAGGAGGATGAAAGTCCTGGAATGGCTACAGGAATGTTACAATGATTTGAGCTTAAGACAGTGCCCTACTTAGTCAACACAATGCCTATGTGATGCAAGTAAAAAATCTGTTCTGTGTAGACATTCCCCATCAGCCAGCTACCCACAGCTGTGAGACTTTTGGGTGTCAATGTAGGCCATCAGTCATTTGCTATATCTTAATACAACTGTTATGAAGAATACAGGCTATTATGAAGGTAAATGGAGGCACAGCTCTGTATTAGGTGGCTCTCCAAGAAAGGTGTTATGCTAGTTCTTGTGTAAATCCTGAATTTTTCACTTCAGTATAATATTTAGAGCAACTTTTAATTGTATCTTATAGTATTTTTGGGCTGGTTAAACTATCAGGAAAAATATGAGATGTGTTAGGTTCCATTTTAATTCCAAAAAAACATGTCATTTACTACTGTCTGCTGAGGTAAGTGAAGTGATCTTTCTATTCCTACTGACACTTGAGCTGCCTCATAAAATACTTCCTGGGTCTCTCTTTCAGGTTCTCATAATTTAAAGGTGCAACAATTACTGTGGCAAAGAAGAAACAAAATATGAAATTTCATTAAAATTACAAAGTCACTTTCATACATCTTCCTGTTCAGGCCATTTCTTTCCTTGTGCCTAGTGCTGGTGGAATAGACACTGGTCTCTGTGAAAACTGAAATGAATTAGACAGTGTAACGAAAAAACACAGACAATCTTAAAGGTTCTGGGGAACCCACAGGCACGCCCTGTATATTTTAAAATAAACATGGGTTATAAAGGCATTAAAAAAGGGCAAAAAGTTATCTTTATAGATGTGGGTCTTAAAGTGACCACCCAAGATGGTGGCACTTCCAGTTAACTACAGGTCAAGCAGAAAGAGGTGGGTCCAGGGGGACATGCATTGGAAGTGACGCATCCGGTCTGCAGAGCAAGGAAAAGAAGAGGCATTAGTAAGCAGCTTTGTCTTGTGGATTGGAGAGGAATTACTACCACCAGAGCCTTTAAGCTGTCCTCAGTGTGCACGTGTGTGACAGCATGGTAGATTAAAAAATGTATTTGTGGATGGTCTTTTATGTATTGTTTTTAGTAATTTCTAACTCATAATATATGCACCATGTTTGGCCATAATGAATGTGATAACGATGATGCACTGAAGCAATATCAGCATTCATCAATTACTGAATGTATTGCTATTTTGTTCATAAACCGCAAGGGTTAAACATGCTCTCTGGCCAAGAATGCAAGATGTTATCAATAACATTATTAACATTAATATTAACCTTACCTTAGTATGATCTGCATTGAGACAATAATCACCTGCAATGGGTTGGCCATGTCATCAAATGCCTGAAGCTTCACAAACTCGCCCTGTACTCTGAGTTGCCAAGCAAGAGTAAGGCCCGGGGTAAGCCACTCGAGAGTTTCAAGGACCACCTGATAGGTTCTTGCCAATGATTGCCCCAGCTTCAAAAAATCAACCGCCATGTCTTCAAAAGCCAGCAGATGAAGGCAAAGGAATATCCAAGGGAGCGAAGAAAACCCTAATTAGCGGCCATAGCAGAGGGCACCATGGATCCACCGACCTTTCAATGTACAAAATGCTCTAGGGAAGATCAATCGTGATTGGGTCTATACAGCCATCTCAAGGCCCACTAGAGTGTGGAAAAGTGAAGGGAATTGGTGAGTCCACTTCTCCAGTCAAGAAAGACTGATGATGACAAAGTATATTCTGAAAATGTAACCAACTTGTTTGTTGTATTGGTGGTGCAGTAGTAAGCTATTACTACCTCACAACTCAAGATGCATCATGGGAGTTTTAACATTCTTCCTGTGTGTCCATGGACCTTTTCTCATTACTCCAGTTTTTCTCAGTGAATTTACACTGTGTGGATGAGTGTTCAGGGGTGCCCAGTCTGGGGTAAGTTCCTACCCTGTGCTCAATACTGCTCAGTCCCCACTAAGCCTGAGCTTGACTACCTAAGGATGTTATATTATTGCCTACAGAATTTGCTTTTTTGTTCTTGTCATACTTAAATAAGTTCAAACAATGTTGTGTCTTCTTAGTGCTCCAAAATGGCAACACCCATGAGGAACAAAGAGGGTGTCAGAAATGATGCATGCTTATTTTAATAATCAAAAATATATTCCGAAAATAAAACTGTTGCTAAATTTGAATTCTGCATAATTCAAAACCACCACTGCAATGAAAAACTTACAAAAAAAGCATGTATTCAAATAATGAAAAATTAAAAACAAAACCGGGTCTGAACAATGTGCAGGCAGAGTACTGGCAACTATCATAGGGAGAGAAAAGAATGAGGAGGAGGAGGAGGACGTCAGGGAGAGTGTGTGCACTCTCTGTCTCACTCTGTTTCTCATACACAAACTGTCTTGTTTGAGCTGTTCTAGGTGGCTGACTTTCACTTCAGAGTGTCAGTAAGGAGATTTCATAAATGTCAAGTTCCTTTACATTCAGAATAACAGTATATCTCACTTAATTTTAAAAGTTACCATTATGAAACCTTAAAGGAAGAACAGTAATGAAATAACAACTTGCAAGATTTCACTAATATACAAACCCAAACCGAGACATTCATGGGTTGTTGCTGTCCACAAGTTACATACCCATACTTTTTTAAATTAATGTTTACCACTGCTGGCCACTCCCTGTGCCCCATAAACCTTTGCTGTGAGCATATGACTTTGATTTTGTCTCTACAACACATGGTCAGTTGTTTCAAATTCACTTTAGAAAATAAGACTGTGTTATTTAGACAAATAATTGTGACACTTTTTTTGTATATGCGCTTTTTTGTTTTAGCAGCTCTTTATTCTTGGCTTGCCTTGTTTGCCACTGTGAGACTTTGTGCCCCTTAGCAGTTTGTTTAAGGCACTTATAATATGAGAGAAAATCACAAAATATGCTATTGAAAAAAAACCTATGTCATAGTTTGTTCTGTCTCTGTATTATTTTCCTAACACTCTAACTCTTATTTGTCCACAGGGGGGAGATTTGGCCAATAAATTAGCTTATTAAATAAATGTATAGAAATACACACTATGGCCTGAGCAGATCACCAGAATGATTATAAAGAAAGAAAAGTTCTGACATGGCAGTTACAGTGCAGTCCCCATGAGCCATTCTACATACATTTTGTTGTGAATAAGCATTTCCTTGGTTTTTCTGATGTTAAGTTGCAGACAATTCTTTCAGCTCCAAGAAGCAAACTTTTCTTCCTGACTCGTCCGCCTCTGTCTCATCACCCTTGTCAATACACTTCATAAGTGAAGAATCATCTTGAGAATTTCTGCAAGTGACATTACTTGGTGTTATATCTGTAGTCCTCAGTGAACAGAGTGAAGAGAAAAGGAGACCTGACTGTTCCTTGTGGTGCTCCAGTGTTGCTCACGTATGGTTCTTGAGACTCACAAACAGCAATCTGCCAGACAGATAGTCCATTATCCAGGACACCATAGGCTCCAGTTGGACGGTTGGGAGACAGTCAGAGAGGCGAGATTGTGTTGGTTTGGACATGTGAAGAGTAGAGATGCTGAGTATATTGGTAAAAGGATGTTAAGGATAGAGCTGCCAGGGCAGAGGAAAAGATGAAGGCCTAAGCGAAGGTTTATGGATGTGGTGAGAGAGGACATGGGTGTATCAGAACAAGATGCAGAGGACAGAAAGATATGGAAGAAGATGATCCGCTCTGGCAACCCCTAACGGGAGCAGCTGAAAGAAGATGATGATGATTTTGGAATGGCAAATATTGTAGAATTTTAATTCACCAAAGATGAGAATGAATGTCTTGGCTAAGACTTAATGATTGTTACATCATGCTTTGACTGTGATTATCCACAGTATAAGAGAGGACATGCATGTGATGGGTGTAACAGAACAAGATGCAGATGACAGAAAGATCTGGAAGAAGATGATCCGCTGTGACAAACCCTAACGAGACCTGCCGAAAGAAGAAGAAGGTGTACAGAGTAAAGAGAAAAGGAGACAGGACTGTTCCTTGTGGTGCTCCAGTGTTACATATGGTTCTTGAGACTCACAAACTGCAGTCTGCCGGACAGATAGTCCATTATCCAGGACATCATAGGCTTATCCACCTGAATATCTCTGAGTTTACCCCTTAACAGGAATGGCTGGATGGTATTGAAGCTGTCGGAAAAATAAAAAAACATAATCCTCACAGTGCTTTCTCCAGGTGAGAACAGGCCTTGTGGAGCAGATGCATAATTGACCTACTCCAATCTTTATGCTATAAGCAAACTTCTGTGGGTATAGATGGTCTACCACAAGAGGACTCGTATAGTGCAGGACCAGTCTGTCAACGGTCTTCATGATGTGAGAAGCAAGTGCCATTGATCTGTACTCATTATGCGAAGAGGAGCCTGCCTTCTTTGGAACAGGGACAATGCTGGATGTTTTCCAAAGCAGTGGCACTTTCTAAAGTCTTAGGGACACACTGAACAGGTGACACAGGACACCACAAAGTTGGTCAGTACAGGCCTTAAGACCTCAAGGACAGCTTTTACTATATGGTGCTTCCTCAGTTGTCTCCTTACTTGGTCTTGATGGTCAGAGGTGGACTTGTCACTGGCCATTCCAGTTGACGTAGTATGCATTGTTGATGGAGTACGGTTGGTGTAGGGAGACTGGTCATTAGAAGAAGGTGGCAGTATGAGGGAAAATCTCTCACAAAATTGGTTCAGGGCATTACCCTTCGTCCACATCATCTTCTAGCACCTGAGCCCTGGATTTCTCGAGTCCAGTAATTATGGTCAATCCATTCCAGACTGATTTTTGCGATCAGCAGGTCAAAATCCATAAGAGACACCCAATAGTGCTCAGGAACCAAAATATTTTTTTGCCCAGTGTAACTGATGGATGGAAGTTTTATACAAATGGATTCCCATGTTTAGATATGGGGTTTGTGAGTATTGTGATATTTGCTTTTACACAATAAGAAGCCAACACCTTTTTACTCCATCCTTTTCTGGAGGTTTTACACTGGAGGAGTTGTCCAAAGGCTTATAATACATTTTTGCAGCATGGAGTTCCAGTAGCAGACCGTAGAGTTGTTTACTTTTCTACCAGAAAGCAGGAAAAGCCATAGTGTGCATCCCAGAATTGGGTTTGGACAACAGATGACTGGCCAAGTCAGCAGTGCTGGGGCAGCAAATCCTCCAATCATGCTGTGCTACTGTCATGTCACAGAAGAGATACATTATGTGTAAGTTTATAGTCTGAGAATCATTAAATCAAACCATTTTTTCTTACCCATTTTCAAAACATCATGTGGGCAGAACCATCCCTGGGCAGGAGGCCAGTCCTTTGCAGGGCAGAGTCTCACATACCCACATCGCTAGTCGATGAACCTAACATTCATGTTTATGGGATGAAGGTGGAGAAAGGCTGTATACATAGTGGGATGTGCAGACTCCACGCAGGCACTGACTGACCAGTGCAGTGTAGCGTGATGTACAGTACAGAGCAAACTACACAGTAAATCAGAGTACACCATAATCAGAGCATGGAACTGGGAACACTGAGCCATCACAGTACATTGTAAACCAGGAGTCCAAAGCACTGCTCCGTCTCCATTGATGTTGATCACACAAGTCTGTCTCCTCGGATCCACAATGAGGTCCTCTATCAGATGCCATTCAGCCAGACTGTTGCATCATGCAGACAGAGAGTGCCTTCTTGTCTGCTCACAAAGCGCCATTCTTTTTTATCTTTGTCTGACACATTGTTGATTGCAGATTTGGCTAAGAATGACATCTGTTCTCCATAACGGATAGAACTGTTTGCTGCTATGCTGACCTTTGAGAGGATTGTGGGTGTGCCCTGCCTTGTGCTGTATTCAGATAGGGCAGGTACTGTGGGCAAGTTTGTGCCATTTTAGAGTTATACACTGAGACCCTGGAGAGCTGCGATGGCTGCAGGTTTTCATTCCAGCCACTTTCTTCGTCAATGATCAACTCCTACTGTATTTGCCTTTTGCTGTCATTTTAGTTGAGCCCTATTTAAGATGCACAGCTCTTAGTTGTTTCTTTATTCCTTGTCCTGCAGCTAAACAATAGTGAGATTCAAAGCGAGCCAGCAGACGACCAGCTACGTTGGCTCACAAACTCAATTCCCTAGGTGGGGCCACCAATTTTTTTTAATTCAAATGCTTTTAATGGAACTCCACTCTACAAATGGTTAGGGCCCTCACTTTGTGACACCAATCATTTTCCAAAATGGTTGACTTCCTTTTTGTTCCTTCTGTCCGGAACAGCTTCACTTTTACTTTGATGTTAGTTGGACACATTAGTGGAAATGAGACAACTGGTCATCTCTTTACCTCTTGTTAAAGAAAAGAAACAGTGAAGTGTCCTAAATCTTGAAAATCGAGTCAAAGTGATGACAAAAGCACCCTGTCTTTTAGCAACAGTAACTGACCACTAATTAGGGAAGCAGGAAGCCTGGAATAAAAACTGACAATCCAGGGTCGGAGTTTGACATCCCTGCTGGAAAGTTAAACTTCCCGTTAGCTTCAGTCCATAATGCCATGCTCTCCAGTTGCTTGCAGTCATTTTTGGATTGAGATGCTATTTGCTAAACCAACAAGCGTGATGGACTGCATGGCCTCCTCTCTTTTTCCAGAGTTCTTATGTTTGGGGTTGTTTTTTACATTCTTTTTGTCACATCAATGATGGAGTGATTCCGATGTTGGCGTCACCAATGATTGTCTTCTTTGAGTGTAGCATCTGGAGTGCATGTGAATTGGTGACGTACTAGACCTCAGGTTATTTAAGAGTGACCTCTTGTTGGAAACTACGGCTAAAAAAAAATAACAGAAATGCTTTTCTTTGCAAAAGAATTCAGAGTATGGTTTCTCAATTTCAGATTCCTGTCCACAGCACTCTCTTGAGTGAAGTTCTGTCGTGAAAATTCACCCAATCAGTGACCCCCCCCCCCCACTAGTTTTTAATGATACTCTCTGTTGTGTTCTAAGAGTTGTTTCTGTTGGTCAGTGGTCACACATGCTTGGGCGCAGTTCACTTGGCATTCTTTCTGCACGATACATGAAGAGTGTTGCATGGAGCCTTCTTGTTTGTGTAAACCTACATAAAAGTTGCTTACTTTACCCAGTGGACCACTGTTACCAAATTTTCTGCTGCTTCCACAGAATTACAGAAATAATGAAAAATGATGAATAATGAAACAATTTCCAATGCCGCATTTAAAGAATAAGTTTGGAACTTTTCAAGTCAAAGTTATTTCTTCACAAACATGGCATACAGTGGCATACAAACTGAGCTCCCTTGCTTAAAATGTCTGTTACTGTGAATACCGTGCATCCGGAAAGTATTCACAACACATCACTTTTTCCACATTTTGTTATGTTACAGCCTTATTCCAAAATGGATTAAATTCATTTTTTTCCTCAGAATTCTACGCACAACACCCCATAATGACAACATGAAAAAAGTTTGAGGTTTTTGCAAATTAATTAAAAACAAGGGGGCTTTGCCCCCTGCTCGCTTCGCTCGCCTACCCCCGGCGTTTTGAACCCGTGCCCGCTGGGCAGCTGTAGTTTCAGACGCGTGTTGTAGGAGCTTGCGTTGTTTTGAACCCGTGCTTGCCCTGCATCTGCGGTTTGAGACGCGCGTTGTAGGCGTATATCCGTCAGTCGAGCTCGTTCGGTTTGAACCCGTGCCTGCTTTGCCTCCGCAGTTTCAGACGGTGGGTCGCGTTCGCCGTTTTGTACGATCCCAAGCAGCACATTATTCCTAACTTCACTCCGCAGTAGTGCCACGCACAATATGGCGGTGACGCCTGCGCCTTAACTATGCATTAGTGCCACTCACAATATGGCGGCAACGCCTGCGCCTTCCGTATTATGTTGGGTTTTACCATGCTGTGTAGGCGCCATTGCCTTTCGTACTTTCCCGCGCCTTCCGACAAAGATTGAACTCTTTGGTGTGAACGGCAGGCGTCACGTTTGGAGGAAACCTGGCACCATCCCTACAGTAAAGCATGGTGGTGGCAGCATCATGCTGTGGGGATGTTTTTCAGCGGCAGGAACTGGTAAACTAGTCAGGAGACTAGTCAGGACTTCAGACTGGGGCAACGGTTCATCTTTCAGCAGGACAATGGCCCTAAGCACACAGCCAAGATATCAAAGGAGTGGCTTCAGGACAACTCTGTGAATGTCCTTGAGTGGCCCAGCCAGAGCCCAGACTTGAATCCGATTGAACATCTCTGGAGAGATCTTAAAATGGC
Source organism: Erpetoichthys calabaricus (assembly GCF_900747795.2). Taxonomy (NCBI): domain Eukaryota; kingdom Metazoa; phylum Chordata; class Cladistia; order Polypteriformes; family Polypteridae; genus Erpetoichthys; species Erpetoichthys calabaricus. Next base: position 110,648,159 of record NC_041397.2, read on the forward strand.
TGTTCACCGACGCTTCCCATCCAACCTGATGGAGCTTGAGAGGTGCTGCAAGGAGGAATGGGCGAAACTGGCCAAGGATAGGTGTACCAAGCTTGTGGCATCATATTCAAAAAGACTTGAGGCTGTAATTGCTGCCAAAGGTGCATCGACAAAGTATTGAGCAAAGGCTGTGAATACTTATGTACATGGGATTTCTCAGTTTTTTATTTTTAATAAATTTGCAAAAACCTCAAGTAAACTTTTTTCACGTTGTCATTATGGGGTGTTGTGTGTAGAATTCTGAGGAAAAAAATGAATTTTAATCCATTTTGGAATAAGGCTGTAACATAACAAAATGTGGAAAAAGTGATGCGCTGTGAATACTTTCTGGATGCACTGTAATTAAGGGAGCAGAAGATGAACTGATCACCGACCAGTAGCATAAAGTTAAAGATGACACATTTCTTTGATATCTTAAGCAAGATGACATTTTTATTTCCATCATTTGCAGGTACAAAATACCAAAAAAATGAAAACGTGAGGTAAGGTCAGGTTGGGGAGCATGCGCTAGTACAGCACATTGCCGTGCCAACCACATGACGAAATAGCTCAGGATCCTGGTTGGCACACACGGGCCAATCCCACCCTCCAGAAATGACCCTCTATCTGCCACAGCCAGGTGTTACGTGGGTGTCCCCTTGGCCTGGTTCAGCCACTCGGATCCTCAACAATGGGGATAACGCAAGCCGGATCACCCTCGGGGAATCGCGCCACACAGCCATAATAGCACAACTGACGCTCCCTCATAATGCAGGTAATGTGCCTCATTCGGACTCCATGAGCAATAGCTCATTCGACACAAAGTCAAACCGGCGGCACCCAAGGATTCTCCGAAGAGACACAGCCTTTGTCTCAGGTCACTGGATAGCATCCATGTCTCACAACCATATAGCAAAAAAGGAGCATCTAAAGACTCGGACCTTCGTCCTTCTGCATAGATATTGGGAGCACCACACGCCCCTTTCCAGCGACCTCATGACCCCCCCCCCCCCCCCCCCCCCCCCATGCTCTCCCAGTCCATTTACTGACTTCATAGGAAGAGTCACCAGAGACATGAATGTCACTGCCAAGGTAAGTAAACCTCTCGACAAGGTCGACACTCTCTCCGTAGACAGACACACTGCTGATGGCTGTGCCCAAAAGGTCATTAAAGGCCTGAAGCAAAAGTTTGTACCCCCTTGCTTAAAATGTCTTTTACTGTGAATAGTTAAGTGAGCAGATAATGAACTGATCTCCAAAAGGCATAAAGTTAAAGATGACAAATTTCTGTAATATGTTACACAAGATTATTTTATTTCCATCATTCACAGGTACAAAATACCAAAAAACTGAAAGAGGCCTGAAGCAAAAGTTTGGGCACCCAACATGGTCAGTACTTAATAACACGCCCTTTGGCAAGTATCATGGCTGATAAATGCTTTTTGTAGCCAGCAAAGAGTCTTTCAGTTCTTACTTGAGGGTATTTTCACCCATTTGTCCTTGCAAAAGGCTTCTAATTCTGTATGATTCTTGGGCTGTCTTGCATGTAGTGCTCTTTTGAGATCTATCTACAGATTTTCAATGATGTTTAGGTCGGGGGACTATGAGGGCCATGGCAGAACAGTGAGCTTGCACCCCTTGAGGTATTCCATTGTAGAATTCAAGGTTTGCTTTGGACCGTTACCTTGTTGTAGAACTCTTTCCTCTTTTTAAAATTCTTTTTTAAATTTTTAAACGCATGGTGTGATGTTTGCTTCTTGAATTTGCTTGTATTTATTTGAATCCATTCTTCACTTTACCAATGACTTGTTCCTGTGCCACTGGCTGCAACACAAGCCCAAAACATGATGGATCCACACCCATGCTTAATAGTTAGTGAGGTGTTCTTTTCCTGGAACTTAGCACCCTTTTTTCTCCAAATTTACCAAAAAGTTCTGTTTTGACTTTGTTGGTCCACTGAACTTGTTTCCAAGATTCATCCGGCTTGTTTAGATGTTCATTTGCAAACTTCAGGTGCTGAATTATGTGGCTAGGACACAGGAAAGGTTTTCTTCAGCGGACTCTACTGTGAAGGTCCTATTTGTTCAGTAGAACAGTGCACCACCTCTCCAGAGTCTTAAAACTTCCTGAAGGTCTTTTGCAAATGTAGTTTTTTATTTGCCTTTTTAGCAATCCAATGAGCAGCTCTTTCTTAAAGTTTTCTTTGTCTTCCAGACCTCAACTTGACCTCTACCTTTCCTATTCACTGCAATTTCTTAACATTACAAACCAAGGAAACATGGCTGCTGATTGTTAGGACAAGGTCTGAGGTGTCAGAGAATTTATACAGCTTTGCAATTTGCATCACTTGGGGTTTCCTTACTGTTATGGTGTATAAAATACGTTTCCAGTGAGAGTTGGACTCCGCCAGGGCTGCCCTTTGTCACCGATTCTGTTCATAACTTTTATGGACAGAATTTCTAGGCGCAGCCAGGGTGTTGACGGGGTCCGGTTTGGTGGACTCAGGATTGGGTCACTGCTTTTTGCAGGTGATGTTGTCCTGTTTGCTTCATCAGGCCGTGATCTTCAGCTCTCTCTGGATCGGTTCGCAGCTGAGTGTGAAGCGGCTGGGATGGGAATCAGCACCTCCAAAGCCGAGACCATGGTCCTCAGCCGGAAAAGGGTGGAGTGCCCTCTCAGGGTTGGGAACAAAATCCTGCCCCAAGTGGGTATCAAGTATCTCGGGGTCTTGTTCACGAGTGAGGGAAGAATGGAGCGGGAGATCGACAGGCGGATCGGTGCGGCGTCCACAGTAATGTGGGCTCTGCATCAGTGTGTCGTGGTGAAAAAGGAGCTGAGCCGTAAGGCAAAGCTATCAATTTACCAGTTGATCTATGTTCCTACCCTCACCTATGGTCATGAGCTATGGGTAGTGACCGAAAGAACGAGATCGCGAATACAAGCGGCTGAAATGAGTTTCCTCCGCAAGGTGTCTGGGCTCTCCCTTAAAGATAGGGTGAGAAGCTCAGTCATCCGGAAGAAGCTCAGAGTAGAGCCACTGCTCCTCCGTATCGAGAGGAGTCAGATGAGGTGGCTCGGGCATCTGATTAGGATGCCTCCTGGACGCCTCCCTGGTGAGGTGTTCCGGGCACGTCCAACCGGGAGGAGGCCCCAGGGAAGACCCAGGACATGCTGGAGGAACTATGTCTCCCGGATGGCCTGGGAACGCCTTGGGATTCTCCCGGAAGAGCTAGTAGAAAAGGCCAAGGAGAGGGAAGTCTGGGCATCTCTGCTCAAACTGCTGCCCCCACAACCCGACCTCGGATAAGCGGAAGAGGATGGATGGATGGATGGACACTAATCTTGCATAAAATGCTGAAAAGAAATGTGTCATCTTTAACTTTATGCCTTTTGGTGATCAGTTCCTCTGCTACTCACAGTAACAGACATTTTAAGCAAGGGTGCCCAAACTTTTGCATGCCACTGTACATATATTTGCCATGTGAAATTGCTTTCTAAAGTTTCTATAGAAAATAGAAAAATACATAGCCAGTTCTGGCATTTTATAATGAAAACCATGGGGAACAGAGCCTGATCGTTAAATAAAAGTCTAAAAACAATATAACAACCCTAGCATGGACAGAGAGAGTTTTCATTTTAAAAAATACTGTTTTTAAATTAAAATGTAGTAATGAGGCTGTAACGTAAGTGAAAAAGGTACGAGGCCTTGTTTAAGGGTTTTACTGGTAAGAACAGCTCGGTGTCCTTGAGGTTTATTTAGCTGACGGCATCTTTAAGAGATTCTATTAACTGCTACATCAGAATGTGAAAGTTTTCGGGAGTGTGAAGCTGTCCTTTCTGCCATGGTTTACTGGTGTCATTCCTGAATACCAAATACTCCTCGATATTCTCTCTGTTACATCCAAAGTGTGGTTTCAGTTGTGAGTCAGTTTTTGTCTAAAGCGGTTAGACCTGAACAGGGTTGTGGGGGTCTGCTGGAGCCTCTCCCAGCTAGTATAGGGCGCAAGGCAGGAACAAACCTTGGAGAGGGCACCAGTACATCACAGGGTGGGATTTAGTTGTATGTGCTCCAAATATCGGGAACATTTTATGAGTCCCTGGATGGGAGTGGATAGCTTTTAAAGGAATCTGTACTGCCCCTGCCCTCCCCCCCCCCCTCGGAAGAAAGCTTGGGGGAATGAAAGCCAGGTTTTATACTGCATTCCGTTTACCTCAGAAGTCAGATGTCGGAGCTGGGAATGACATCACATCTGAGTTGACTGTATTCCAGTAAAACATTCAGGAAAAGAATATGGACGCGTCCTGGGAAGGCTTTTATTGTGCTTTCTCCATTGGAATAGTTGATAATAATGCATTTAGTGGTATTTTGCATATCCAAGCATTGTAGCAACATGTCCACGGATAGAGGTTGACAGACCAGCTCCAAGTTTCTGAGTTGGAAATCCAACGTAAGGGAGCATTACAGTTAGAATTTCTGAGTTCCTAGTCAGAATTTTAACTTCACTTCAAATGGCATGCAGCATTACAGCCTCAGTGATAACTGGACAATAACAAGTGAGGACAATGACCTTGGCCATAGAGACACCGAACGCTGCCCAAAATAAGCCCAGGCAGTGATGTAGTTAGGGAGAGACCTGACCAGAGACTTGGGGTAACTACTAAGATTATGGGCTGCTGGAATTGACACACCAATATTAAACATATTGTTGATGTTTGCTTTCAGAATTGTAAGTTGGCCTAGCTTTTATGTCTCTATTTACTTTTGTTTATGGCTCTAGCTATAACACGTGCAGATTTAGAACTTGTTCATCCTACTGTCCTGCTTGTGCGTTTTGTTCTATTTTATAACCATGGACTGGGAATTGAGTTCTTTGCTCTGGTCATTAGGACTGTGGGAGAGGGAACACTCCTACATGGCTGAAGTCTTAAGGCAGTCGACTGTCCCACTAGTCCTGAGTGCCCGTGGACTCGCACTGTGACTGGCGTTAACGCTACACAAGGTTGGTAAGGGTAAGAATCGGCAAATGGGAGTAGCGGCAGAGGTGTAACATTTTAATATGGTGCTACAGGAAAAGAATGTGTCTGTTTGAAGTGGGGTAGTGTCTTCAAAAATCTATTCAGAAACTATGACTACAACATGTAGGAATGAGGTCAGGTAGTGTAGATTATATTTTGCCATCTGTAAGGGTCATCCTGTGATGGACTGGCGCTCCCACCAAAGTGTATCCCTGCCTTGTGCCCTATGCTAGCTGGGATAGGCTCCAGCAGACTACTGTGATCCTGTTCAGGACTAAGTGGGTTATACCATGACTCACTAAGAATTTAAATATGAGCCTTACTTACTTGGTCATTATTTAATCAAAAAAAAAAAATTGTATTTGTTAAATGATACATGCTATTGTTAATGTTATTTTAAATAACTGGCACATTTCAGTTTTCTGCATTTTTTTTTAATGACCCTGATTATCACTATTCAAAATAATTCTAATCATCTTAACCATTAAGCAATTGATTTAAATATTTGTATGAATTCACATAAAAAAAAATGTAAGCATCCACACCAAAATAAAATGATGTGACCAAATTATTGGCACCCCACCCTCCAATGCGATTCCATTCCACACAAACTGAATATTTTGTTTAGTAATGCATTGAAAGATGGAGAGTTTGGAGAACAAACCAAGAGTTCAGAATATTATTGGATAACCCTGATTGAGTGACCATTGTGACATCTGCAAAAGTAGGATGGATAGGGCATCTTGAAAGTATGAAAGAGGGAGCTCCAGCCATAAGAAAAAAGGCCAACCAAGGTAAAAATGGAGAGAAAGCTTAAGTATTCAAAAGAACTCCAGTATCTGGACTGAAGTGCCAAGGAGTAAAAGCATTGAAGGATGATGGCTCTCTTGACCTTACCCTACACAGCTCTCTAACATTCACAAAACATGGGCAGTGCTAGAAGTTAAAGGACATGCCTCAAAAATCACATGTATAAAAGAGGCAACTGTCATTTTCTGGGGGTTGTTTAGTGACAGACCTTCCATTCTATCCTGACAAGTGTTGGAGTGGCAGATCAAGAACACCACCAGCACTATGCCTTTAACATTTCTTGGCATTTACCGGCTGTACCACTTTGCATTAGGACCAGAAAATGTAATATTGGTATCTGAAAAGAGGCCAAAATAAACCTTAGTTTTCAGGGCTGTCCCGTCACAACTTTTAGACAAGACTTTAATCTCATGATTAAGAACACAAATTTCTAATCCTGATATTTGCTCTATTTTTACTTCTGAATACAAAAATGCAGTGTTTGCATGTAAAAACTACAACGTTTCACTCACAACAGCTGTATTGAAATTGTGACCTAAAGGGGGTAGTGAGTGTAGAAGCAAAATGAAGGATATAGTCTGTCAATTCACCCACCAAAACTGTGTGTGAGTAGCTCTGATATAATTAACATAATGTCACTTTGTCAACACATCCCCTAGGACTTCCATCTGGAAGTCACAACTAAACCTACTTATAGCCACAGAATCGCAGGTCAATCAGATTTATAATTAAGGAAGAACATTTCAAATATATGCAGACAAAACAGTTAACTGATAAATTACTAATTGGTGTTTAAGGTATCAATTGAGCAATGTTTCTTCAAAATAGAGTAGCTACAGGGCTTTTTACACATAAAAGGTCACCAAGTACCTTTTGTAAATGAAACCAACTTTCAAACCACATTGAAATGATTACATGTTAAAGCTGCAATTTCACAGCCAGAGAATTTTTTTTTTTTTATTTACTTTTTAATACAGGCTACCAAAAGAAAAAAATATGATCCATATGGAGAGAGTCAAAATTAATGGGTCTTGTGTTGTCTGGCAACAAAATTTTAAAAAAACAAAAAAACGCAACTCTTTCCCTATAAATAACTTCAAGTCTTGCATCAAAACTGCAGACATTAAAGTCCAATATAAACTTCTGCACCCAAACCGAATGATACGTTGTCAAGTAGTTCAATATGATCCTTCTGTTGAAAACACTGCTGAAGACATTCCAAATGCAATTCAGGAACAATACTGTAGTGTGAACTCAAATAGTTTTTATTACAACTTGACAAAATACAATTAAAACAAATGCCTTCAAGTGCCAGACATGAAATCCAATGGACCACTGCTCGATTCTTGATGGGCTAAGCGGCGGTGAAGATGACACAGTTAGGGTAATTTCCTGTAGGATTACTGAAACAAAAAAACAAAAAAAAAAAGTTTAGAAAGTACTCAAACATTAATTACACAACAGCAACGTACAAGTAGTGTTTGTGGTTTCTAGATGCAGTTTAAATGCTACCAAACAAACAAAGTTACATCAGGAAGATTTGGCAGTATTGGAGAATGCCTTCAGGTTCCTATCAATAAACTTAATGGCAGCAGGCATAATATAAGATTTTGCTTGAGGTATCCATCCATACACATCTCAAGCAAAACTCAACAGCTTTCAGCATGCTCTGCTGTCCAGAATTTTGATCAGGTTAAAAAAAAAAAAAAAAAAAAAAGCTTTCGTTGCCTTAACACACATCCAGTACTCTGGCAGCCTAGTCTATCTGGTTTCTTAGTAATACATTCATACATGCATGAGTAATGGGCACATTTTACCAAGCTAGCACATCTGCCTTAAGCTGCTCCCCATCTAGTATCTCAACAGAGGTCATGTCCTCCCCCTACCCCCCAACGTGCGGCATACAAGCTCTAATAAATGAGCCAAAGAAACATTAGCTAGTGTGCATCTATCCAGAATTCAGATTCCAAGCACATAAATCAAACTGCACAATATAGGAGCTATTCACAACACAACATTCCATGACCCATATTTACCGAGCTGTCATATATGCAAGAATGAAAAAAAAAAAAAAAATTCCCCCACAGCATTCATACATGAAAACATTAAGGAAAATACTCTAACAGTTGAGGTTATAATTTACCTCAAGCAAAAAAGGTGCAACAGAAGACACCAACAGGCATATATAAATAAGAAAATGGAGTAAAGATGTATATTACTGCACTTGCATGGATCCAGAAAGCTGGACTAAGCTACCTTTCCATTAGACTTCGGCTAGGTTGTATGTTCAATGTTCCTATCACCTGTAACAAATAGTTATGTCTGAAGGAAGTACATAATTGTGTCTAATGGGATTCTGGTCTTGGGTCATGATAAACCCACCCTACTTCAAATTCTATCTAGAAACTTGTCAAAAGCTTACGAAAAAAGGATGAAACTGAACAGTACAACCAAAGAATTTCCTGTTAAAACATACCCTAATGTGGAACATTATAGTAAATGCACAGTAGGTTTGAACTTAATACACTTATTCCACACCCTAAACATTGCCAGGTTTACATTCTTATAACTCTAGAACTCAAGCATGTTTGAACATGGCCACATTCTCATCTACCACCAATAAAGGGGGAAAAAAAAAAAAAAAAAAAAAAGTTTAAAAATTGAACTGCATCATTCCGTAAAGACCACCTTGTTCCAAACTCACCTTAACTTTAGTCTACACTGCTACAAGATCAAGGAAACATTACTAGCCAACCCTAAACTACACACCTTCCGAGTGTTGGAACAAATAACTCAAAGTGCACTTTGAATATTCATGCTTTGGAGCATTTTCTTTAAACTTTAAAATTGAATTCATTGTGCTCCTGTACTCTCCTGCCTCCATAGTTCAAGTAATATGCACTGCTATTCATTTACCTGCAAAAGGCACCTTATTTACAGGCATATCTATATAAAAAAGTGGCATCTTTGGGGGTGGGGGGGAAAAAGGCAAGAGTCTATACGAGAAAATGTATTCTGAATGAAAACAAAAACAGCAAAAGATCAGCCTACTGTACTCCTCTTTCCCATCCAATCTGCCTACATAATGAAGCAAAAAGTATAAACAGGGTAACCTTTTAGCATCTTTTGGGGAACAAAAAGCAAAGGTTTGTCAACTTTAGGTTTCTAATTTATAAATGTTATGTGCACAAACTTAAAATCCATGTGTTAATTTGTCCAGAACTCAATTTTAGTGAGCCCATTTGTATAATTTTACACTTTATCCTAATATTGTAAAGGTTCTTCTGAAGACACAAAGGAGTGGGGTGTAATACTTCACTGAAAGTATATTTAAGAACACTATAAAGTGTGAAGGTTTAAAATTTTCTAAAGATTCAATATAGACACTTATACTTACACATTTCTCAATTTCTAGGCCATCTTTGAAAAACATTATAAATGGTGTTACTCCATCTTCACGATAATCTAGTAAACCAACCATTCCATCAGGGTTCATGGTCTCCCCTGTAAAAAACTAAAAGAAAATTTGTATTATGATATTGTACAATTGATGTACTAGGGGAGAGAACTTTAAAATACACATGCTCAGAAATATATTTAGTTTCACAGGAGTATACCCTCCAAAGGTGTCCTAAGATGGTCATCACAGCATATGTTAAACACACACCCAATGTATTAACCCCAATTTACCTGATAATTTTTGAAGTTGCCAAGTATTTTTTTAACTTGTTCTGCTGCTCCAGACATGAAGGGCTTTACTCTGTCTGGTGCACACTCTTCTAATCTGCACTTCACTCTGAAAAACAAACATGAATTTTATACAAGAGGCATATTTAATAACTAACTTCCCCTGTAACCAAAACACAGCTGAAATTTTTACATTTAACACATAACTGAATGAAATCCTTAGAAAACACACACTCAATAAGTAGTGACTTCATTTTGCCTACCAAATGGGGAAAGTCAAATTAACTCGCATTTAAACAACTTAAACTCTGTGCCTATTGCCTTACAAAGCTCAAAAAGTTTGCTTTCGGTTAAAGAACAACCAGGGTAATGCCTTCTTTACAACAACCTTAACATAAGTGGTGCAAGGAGAGGTTCCTCGAGACTCACCGCTTCATATATCCTTTGATGTATTGTTTATAGCCCTCCTTTGTGAATGTGGTTTCCAGCAACTTGTGGTTTAAAATTACGTCCACACCACTCTCTGTTGAAGCTTCAATCCCATCGTCCTGGCATTCAACTGATGCATTGCCACCGATCAGAGCATCATCAATTCTCTCTGTTCTGCAGATAACCTGAAATTAAACATTTTTAATAAGACTAGATAATTGTACTCGAGCATAATGTAAAAGCAGCAGCTGGTTACAACCTTAGTTTTACTCGTTTCCAGTTTGGACTGATTCAGAACACATTTTAACTACCATTTACAGTTCACAAAACCAATCCATTCTGTAATGAGTCATCAATAGAAGCTTCAGCATGTTAGCCACTGCTCCCCATTTACCCTACCCTTTACTCTGAATGTCAGACAAATGTAAATGGATCAGAAACAAGAACTACAAAAAAAAAAAAAAAAAAAAAGTGCCCCAGTAGAACTAAGCATAGTAATATATAGAACCTGAAAAGGAAAAATTTACTTAGACAATGTATTGACTTGATGGTACTGTATTTGGTTTGTTTTTATATATAATATATACACACACACATACATACACACACAAAGAATGCTATAATTGTTGTTTTATCTTGCCTTTGTTTAATCTTTTTATGTTGCACTTTGAGATTTACTGCTAATGTAAAGTACCCCTATAAATAAAATGCATTACATATATTCTATCTTTTTAATCTCAAATTAAAACTTAACTAGTCCAGCACTTAATGTTTAGTAGTTCCCTAAAAACTGCTAAAAGGGGGTTCTACTGTACTGTATACATACAGAATAGTATATACTGTTAGCAACAGTACATAGACCAGTATTGGCAATTCTAAATTGGCCCTAGTGTGTGCTTGGTGTGTGGGTGTGTTTGTGTGTGTCCTGCGGTGGGTTGGCACCCTGCCCTGGATTGGTTCCTGCCTTGTGCCCTGTGTTGGCTGTGATTGGCTCCAGCAGACCCCCGTGACCCTGTGTTTGGATTCAGCGGGTTGGAAAATGGATGGATGGACGGACATAGACCAGTGTTGCTCATTGTTAGAACTTTACTGAATCATAATTAGTCATTTCTTGAATTATATTTTACATTTAGAATTTAAATGTAATTTTTGGCATTTACAGTACAGTTTGGATTTTCTATTTTTGTAATGGACACATCAGTTATACTATTTAAATTAATCCATGAACACATCAATATTAGATATGCTAATAAATGCAGGAAACACAGTTACAATTCTCATTGAACAAGTTGTCAGTGTTACCCATTTAGACTTCCCATCTCATCCGATTGGAAAGAAAACCGCAAGAAGCCTGGTTGGTTTGAATTTTAGTGCTCCCATGCCTACAACTTTTTAAGGACACCGTCAGGCTGCATACAAAACCATGCTACACTGAAGACCTATTTGTTAGATCACACTTCTGTAAGCCTATTTACTGCATCATCCATATTCATGTTTAGGAAGAACAGTCCTAATTCTTCACAAGAAATCCTATGTCACACATCAACACATCCCCCCTGCAACATTGTTGAACACAAAACTTAAAAATCTGAACAAAATACGGAGCATTTTAAACAATACATTCATTACCAAATTAAAGCAATTCAGAGTGAATGGGCTGTAGCGTTGTCCTGAAGCACTAGGCAGAAGGCTCAGTAACTGAAGTCATATAATGTTTCCATTTTAAGATTGAGGACCTGAAGAATAAAAATCTTGACAACCACTTTCCAAGTAAGAGTTTTTAAAATTTAAAGAAATATTGTACAGGGTTACTTTATCCAATATATCACAGAAAACTGATCTTTTTATGGAGGGTAAATTTCAATCAAAGTGCACTAAATTTCAACAACATTTCCACCTGGAGCAGAGTGGTTTTATGTAGAGAAAGAAATGCCAGCAGGTATTTAACATTATACGCCTAAAAATCTGATTATTTCTGTCTTGGCTGAGAAAGTGAATAGATATCCGTGAAGAATTAATTAATATGCCTTCAACTGAAAACTGGCAGCCATTCCTTAAGCATAAATACAGTGACCGGGTGGGTAAAAGGCTCCTCATTTACATTTCTGTAAAAGGAGATTTTATTCCACCAAGAGACAAACTGTACAGAACCATAATTTTTAATTCCTGGAATTTCTCTCCCGGGATCCAAACACCTCGAAACTCTCGATTCCTGGCTCTCTTAACAAATTATGCTTGGGAAAGATAACGCTTTACAGAAGAACGAGTGACTTTATAACTAAAATATACTTCTCTAAAAGTAGTAGTAAGTTTTCAGCCTTGCATGTTCTGTTGCGGATCGATTTTGATTAGGTACTTTATATACCCAACGACCAATCTGTGCGATTGTCTGTTAAAAAGAGAAAGGGTCGAATGGCAAACAGTCTGACACAGAAACTCGTATACTAAAAATGCCATCCGATTCCTTTACATTGGGCCAAGAACCAAAAGCAACTGAAGCTTGCCAGATTGACTCCTCTACTCGCATCAAGACATCTAGCTCAGCACTGATGACTCGTCACATTTTGTTCACGTCGTCATTGCGCAAGCAGATCCTGCAGAGCAGCCCGCCCGTTACTTACAATACCAACTACAATTAGCAGGACGATATCAAACTTACCTTTCCTTCTACTTCAAAGCAAAGTCCGTCTGCGGTCTCTTTAATTTTATAAATGTCCGAAAACATTTCATCTCCTTGAAAAAAAGGGGGGAAAAAAAAAGTTAAGATAGATTTCCAAATCTCAGGCATGGCTTCCATACGCTTAGCAGCTTCAGCGACGACACAATACGGACTTTTTTTGGCACAGCGCTACCAAATCTTTTTCACGCCAACAATCAAGGCGTACAAAATCCCTGGACAATTAAACTCGTACCGATTTAAAAAAGACCTAGTAAAAAAAATGGCGAGGGTTCGCAATGCTCCAAAAATACCAAACAGCATTCTTAAGGCCTGCGAACTTCCAAGTTCAGCTTATAAAGTATACACTAGATACTGATCGATGGGCTTCACAGAAATATTACTGTATAAAAGCAGGCAAAAAAGGCCAAATTCTAAACAGATACAAAATGATCAAAAGGCGTTACGTAAGTAAATGACTGCATTTCCAATAAAACTCGAGACGCTCTTGTGAATTTCCCCGCCCTTCATTACCGGCTTCCAAAGGCCGCAAATGCGCAAATCAACATCCGGGCCTCGGCCTGCTCCACTTAGGCTTGGGCCGACCGGAGAAGTTTGTACCAAGGTGCAATAAACCGCACTAAAGCCCCACGAAATAGCATCCGGTGGGCCAGAATACCTTCGGATACCAGAAGCTCAAAATTCACCGTTAAGAATGGCTCGGCGACTTACCGCTGATAAAATCCTTATAGATAATCATGATGACGGATTCTACTCGATGGCCTGCTCAACAAATGCCTGATCCGCAGCGTTGAAGGCCTGAACTGAAAAAGGGCGAGGGGTCCGTGCCGCCGGCTTAGATAGCTGATGTAAGCGTGACGTCACTAGCCGGCGAATGCGCCTGAGAGAAGATATGCGCAGCCCGGGACGGTGATTGGTTAAAACACAGTAGAACTGCCGACTTCATGAAATAAACGGAACCGCTGCGGACTTTCCACGCTTGAAACTCCTGAAAATCAAAAATCTGACTGATATATCACTAGGTTGGTAAAGGAGGTGTTGACAAGGTGGATATACGCTTGTTATGGGATATACAGAGCTTCACGCGAAAGACTACAAGGGAAATTATTTAGTAGTACTAGAATCACGGCTTCAACACCGATAAGCTCTCTCACACTTGAGTGTTGTAAATTCTAACAGTTTCCTTTGCAATTTGCAAGCGTTTTCAGGCGTTTAATGGTCGGTTTTCAAAGAAGCGTTTTGCGGATAAAATATAAGTGCCATTATATCCTATCGCATTGTAGGTTGTGAAGTATTTTAGTGTTCTGAGGTGATTGTTTTGTCCGTAGAATGCTTTCTCTGACTTTATTTCGTTATAATCCTGGAGGAACAGCTCAAGAGCATGCACTGATACCGCACCCACCACACGACGAATTGCCTCAAGATCCCAAATTAGGATTGGCGATCACAATATTAAAGGACAACTGTCGTCACCGTCATGAATACCGTGTTCTTCAGCAAAGGGAGTCTGGAGGACAATTCTGGATGACAAATTCACGAAGTATCCCGAAAACTTAAGGAACAGCGTCAACAGGCGGGCGGGATGGGGGCGTGGCCCGAAGTCATGGAGATTGCTGCAGGTCTGCACAAGTAATGTCACAAAGATGATTCAACGGTGATTCATTCAGACCTAATTTCAGATTCATACAAACCAAGATGGTGCGTCGGCAGTATAGAAGAAAAATACTGTATTATGTTTCATTGTAGTTTGGCTATATTACATATTTTGCTTTTTTTTGTATAGCACTTTTACAAGTACAATTCAGCTTCTGCCCATTTTGTAATTATAGTGCCTTTTCAAGTACACAGAGAGATCAGTTCACTTTTTAATTACACAAACTTTAGCACCAATACAGGTAAAATGGAAGTTCTGTTCATTTAGTAATTTTTATAGTGTCAGTCCGTTGCAGCTTGTGCATAGCTCATATTTTGCGTTTTTTTGTATAACACTTATAGTTCAGTTTCTGGTCGTATTTCTATATGGTGCTTTTTTGGCGATAGTACAAGTTCTGTTTATTTTGTAATTATAGTGCCTTTACAGGCACAAATAGAGTTTCAGTCACCTTGTAAATATACTTACACTATAGCACTTTTACATGTGAAGTAAAAGTCTGTTCATTTTGCAATTATGGTACAGGCACAGATAGAAATTAATTACTGTATTCACTTTGCAGTTATACTATACATACTATAGAAACTTACTATGAAGTCCTGTTCATTTTGTAATTTTATATAATATCTGTTTCATTGTGGCCTGGGTGTAGTGCATATTTTGCATTTTTTGTACAGCACCTTTGCAGTTTAGTTTCTGCTCATTTTTTGATTCAGTCTGATGCTGTTACAGGGATAGTACAAGTTGTTTATATTGTAATTACAGTTCCATTACAGTTGCAATTATACATACTATAGCACCTTTACAGCTGCAGTAAAAGGTCTTTTCATTTTGTAATTATAGTGCAGGCACATAGAGAAAGTATTTATTCACTATGTAATTATACTGTACATTGTGGCAGGGGGCTGGGGGTCAGACCCAGCCGGGACACCTGGAAGAACCAGGAGGTGGTCTATATATCCCCCGGGCCACGAGGGGGCAACCCCCCTGGATAGTGTTGGGACCACGGGGACGGAGCATGGAGGCTCAAACCCATTGGGTCCCGTGCCCACCGCCAGGGGGCGCCCTGAGCATCGTGGAGCCTGGGAAATCTGCACTTCCACCACACCTGGGAAGGTGGAGGAAGGACCTTCCAGCGACGCCTGGGGTGCTTCCGGGTGCTCATGCGGCACTTCCGCCACACCAGGAAGTGCCGTCAGAAGGACATCAGTGAGCACCTGGAGCACATCCAGTTGACTATAAAAGGGGCCGCCTCCCTACAGTCTGGGAGCGAGAGTCGGGTGCTGGAGGAGGAAACGGAAGAAAGGTGGCCTACGGACATTAAAAGGCCCGTGATTTGGGGTGATTGGTGTGGGAGCACTGTGTGCTGTGCGGGACTGTGTTTGGGGACTTTGTTGTAAATAAAAGCGTGTGTTTTCTAGTAGAGCCTTTGTCTGTCTGATGGTGTTCGGGCTACTTCTCACAACATACTATAGCAACTTTGCAGGTAAAGTGTAAGTCCTATTCATTTTGTAATTTTATATAATGTATTTTTTTTGTCATGGCTCAAGTATAATTCATATTTTTTTTGTTTTGTTTTTTCCCCCTTAGTTTCCTTCATAATTTTCTAATGATGTATGCAAATGATATGCCACAAAAAGTGTATAAAGCCGAGCATTGATTTTGTATTGCAAACATGCAGTGTTGGTGTATAATTGCATTGGCATTTGTAAAATATAAGGCCTTGCTTTAATAAAAAAAATATCCCATCAGTTTATTTCAAATTTATTATCTCATACAGTGTTCACTGTTCAATGGCATTCCTATTGAATATTATTCAACCACTGTGTACAACTGTGGTGAGCAGAAAAATGTCTCAGAATGCACAGCTTGTAAAACCTTGAGGCAGATGGGCTACAACAATACAATACAATACAATTTATTTTTGTATAGCCCAAAATCACACAAGAAGTGCCGCAATGGGCTTTAACAGGCCCTGCCTCTTGACAGCCCCCCAGCCTTGACTCTCTAAGAAGACAAGGAGAAACTCCCAAAAAAACCTTGTAGGGAAAAAATGGACAAAACCTTGGGAATTCAGTTCAAAGAGAGACCCCTTTCCAGGTAGGTTGGGTGTCAAAAAGAAGGGGGGCAATATAATACAATACACAGAACAAAACAAATCATCAATACAGTATAAAAATAAAAATTTACAAGTACAGAGCAGAATTTAACAGTAGATGATATCACATAATATGATTTGGATTTGTTTAGAGTCCTGGAGACCTCAGCCATCAAGCTGCCTCCCCCATTTGGCCAGTGCTGAGCCAGCCAATCTGATGAAAGGACCCCTCTGCCCCTCGATTCCTGCGATCCTCCATCAGGGATGACTTTACCTTAGGCAGGCAAAACAACTTGGCAGGTGGGCCGTGGCGCCAAGTGCCACATTTGAGTACCGAGAAGAGAAACAGAATAGGTGAGGGTTAGTATCAAATTATAACTATCATGTTACTTATGTTTTAGTGCTAATGACTAACAACAGAGATGCAGTCTGTACAGTGAATCAGCAGCTCTAGTCAGGATATACTAAACTGAAGTAGTAAGTCTTCAGCTGGGATTTAAAAGCTGAGACCGAAGGGGCATCTCTTATAGTAGCAGGCAGATCATTCCACAGTTTAGGGACTAAAATCTCGACCTCCCACTGTTATTAATTCTTGGAATCATAAGCAGACTGGCATTTTGAGATCTTAATGTGCGCTCTGGTTTGTAAGTCATGATATGTTCAGACAAGTAAGCCAGACCTTGACCATTTAATGCTTTATATGTTAAAAGGAGGATTTTGAAATCTGCCCTAAACTTAACCGGGAGCCAGTGTAAGGATTTAAGAACTGGAGTTACAGCAGAAGAACATGTTGGGTTCCACTCCTGTCAGCTAAGAATTGAAAGCTGAGGCTGCAGTGGGAACAGGCTCACCAAATCTGGACAGCCGAAGACTGGAAAAATATACCATGTTTACCCACTTCTAATAGCTACTTTCTTCATGATCATTCACTGTGTCACAAAGCAACAGTCATCTCAAATTGCTTTTATTAAAATGACAAATGAGTTTAGTGTTCTTCAGAGGCCTTCCTAATCACCATATTTGACTTCAATAGAACACCTTTGGGATGCGGCAGAAGGTGAAATTCACAGCATGAATGTGCAGCTGACAAATCTGCAGAAACTACATGATGCAATCATATCAACATGGACTGGAGTCTCAGTGGAACATTTCCAACATTTTTGAGGAATCCATGCTATGAAGAATTGAGGCTGTATTCAGAACAAAAGGAGGTATAATTTTCTCAGTAAGTGTATATTAAACAGCACTCTTCCTAACTCAGTGGAACATATTTAACTACTCGCTGAATGGCTTAGTTTTGTGTTTCTTTTTGTGAAGCAAAACATATTCAGTTTCTCTTAAATTGCTGGCTCATCACCAATATTAGGCTAAAAACAACCTGGCCCGGGTGTCAAGGTTCCATAGTCCATGTGAAAAATTTGAGGATTACATGTGGATCTCAATAAGCACATAAGTATATTGATATGTGATGGTGTGTTTATGATATTTATGGAAGCTTATTCCCAATACTAAAAAAAAAAAAAAAATTGCCTGTGGCCATTGGTGCAAACACATGATCCAGTCATCTAGAGACAAATGTTAAGGAAGAAGTTGAGCACATGCATAGCATTCAATCAAGTGAAAATAACTGAATCATTGCTATAGGTACACATTTCATTCATCATATGCTGAATGTTAAATTTAATCTCCCCAGTTTAGGGTCACAAGGAGCAAGTGATCAGGGAGCAAATGGATATGACAGCAGCACTGGGTTTAAAACAAGAAGCAAATGTGGTGGATGGTAAGCCGGTCCTTTGCAGGGTTCAGTTACACAGTCAGAAAAGAGTATGCTACATGCAATCCAGTAGTTCAGACTCATACATGAAGTATCTGTTTAGCTTTAATTCTTTTATTTGCTATAGATATTTTAAAACCATGTGATATGATGGCTCAGTGGTCAATGTTCATTCCTGAGATTTCAAGTTGGAATGTTACTTACTTTACAGCACAAAGGACTAAACATATTTTCTTAATTGAGATGTATTACTGACACATTTCTAGTTTTCAGTGTTAAAATTGGTAATCAGCCACAGTTAAGCTCACTCAGTAATAACGATCAGTCCATAAATGCATGGGGCAAAATGTGCAGTACTTTGCACACTAGATGTAATTCTGTTTGCAACAAAATAGCAGACTTGCTGTTTTTATAGGATCCCTTGCAGCTGCCTCTGGTGCTGCTTACAGTATTTGCTTGATGGGATGGCAACTACATACTATGATAATTTATTTTATTGTAATATTTTCTAATATTAAAATCTATTGTGAACTCTAGGGGTCACTGTTCCCCCTTTAACACAACAGACAGACATGCAGGACACAGGGTAAAAGCACTAAGATGTCAGTCAGTCAGTCATCGTCCAACCCGCTATATCCTAACACTAGGTCACTGGTGTCTGCTGGAGCCAAACCCAGCCAGTACAGGGTGCAAGGTAGGAACCAATCCCGGGCAGGGCACCTACCCACTGCAGGACACACACACACCAAGCACACACTAGGGACAATTTAGAATCGCCAATGCACCTAACCTGCATGTCTTTGGACAGTGGAAGGAAACCGGAGCACACGGAGGTAACTCACGCAGACATAGAGACAACATGCAAACTCCACGCAGGGAGGACCCGGGAAGCAAAACCAGGTCTCCTTACTGCGAAGCAGCACCACCGTGCCGCCGCACTAAGAAGTAATTGATTCATTATTTTCTTCTTATAACAGTACCGCTGAGCACCACAGCCACAATAAACAGGCAAGTAGCAATCACCAAGCACAATGAGCAATATAATTCTCTCTTTTCTCTTCTCCTTCACACCTCCCAGCAAGCGTTGTCCACCTCCTCCCAACTCTAGCTCGCCTGCTGGGTGTTCCACAGTCCTTTATATAGTCCTTGACCCAGAAGTGCTTCTGCTCTTCCTTCCATGTGACCTGCCGGCACTTCCGGGTCAGGCGGAGAGTTCAAGTTTTTGATCGGCTCAGAAGTACTTCGGGGTTTCCGTCCTCATGATCCACCAATACTTCCGGTATAGGTTGGAAATTTGTCTCCCACCATCTTCCACAGTACCCAGCAGGGCTGTGTTGTCGAACTCCATGTCCCATAGTGCCCTGCGGGAATCCAGGGCACTGCTGCAGTCCAGGGAAGCTGCCATCTAGTGTCTTGGGGGAGGCTGTGTCCTAGAAAAGCTGCCTTCCCCCATCCTTCTATCTCAGGGGCATCCTGGTCTGGTTGAGCTGTCGGCCATCTCTCTAAAGCAAAACGATTATTTTTATTCGGTAATAAGGTCAGAATATACCTGGAACTGAACATGGTGATGAGTCACCAGTTTCCAATTGCTCCATGTCTTTTGTTCTTCTGGTCTAAAACTGCGTAATTCCATCCATCTTTCCTTTCTCTTTTAGTGGTTTGTTGCTTGGAAAGAAGGAGGTTTATTATTGGGAAAATTTCGGAAACTGTTTTTTCTCAGCAAAGCTCCAGTTTTGTGTGTCATTATGTATGCTGCTTTCCCTTTGATGTTTTCTGCCACCTTTACCACAGCTGCTGTATACTTGTGTAAAAATACAACAAAAAACAAAGAAATAAAAAAGGCATCACAACTATACCCAAATGAGGAGATCAATGCACAGTAGTGTAGCATTTAAACCACGAGCTACAATGGTATTTTCCAATTATTGTGATTTTTATTATTTTTTTTTTTCTTTGTTCTAATTTTGTTTAATTTCTCTTTTGATTTCAAACATAAATCTAAAATCTATTTTGAATTGTTCTTGCATTTTTCTTCATTTCTTTGTGTATATTAACACAAGGAAGATTGTGATTAGCCACATTTGATTTAATTAAAAAAAAACATAAAACCATTTTCTAAAAACAGACATTTTAATACTTATCTGTCCATAGACCCTGCATGGCATACTTTTGTTCTTTAATGTGTTTCTCTGCGATCTGTAAAACACTTAGAAATGGCAACTTTTTCAAGATCTATTCACTGTCTCCTGAATTGTCACATTCTGCTTTTTACTCCTACTCAGTACTAGTTGCTTTCAAATTTTATTAGTAGGGTTTGGAACTTTGCGTACAGAACTTTAACTTTGCCTATTTGTATCCTACTTGGCAAGGTTTTTGGGGCCTTAATCCACACCTTTTGATCCCAGTTGCATCCCCACATCACATTCTCGGCATCTCCCATATCTTTGCACTTGGATGTTGGGCATTTGTCACTCCGACTGACTAACTTTCCTTTTAACTCAGTGTTTCTTAGTGTCCAGGATGTTGGGTGTCGTTTCCGATGGCAGGTCAGTTAATCTGTTTGTATCCATGCAGTGTTTTACTGTTAGCCATTGTCCAAGTGTTTTTCGATTTGCTTTTGAGTATTTCTTGAATCCATGTTGTTTGTTGTTTGTTTGACTTCAAGGATTTTCCAGTTATTCTAGGTCTTTCTGTTTTCTGGTCTAAGATTGTGTAATTCCATCCATCTTTTCTTTCTCTTTTGGTGCTTCGAAAGAGGGAGGTTTATTATTGGGGACATTTTATGTTTTCTCAGCATAACTCCAGTTTTGTGTGTCATTATGTCTTCTGCTTACTCTTTGACTTTTTCTGCCACCTTTATCTTGGCTGCTATTTACTTGTGTTACATTAAAACAGAAAAAAAGCCAAAAAACATAAGAAAAAGAAAAGAAAAACGATTCTCATCTATGCACAAATGAGAAGATCAATGTGTGGTAGTGCAGCATTTAAACCAGGGGTGTCGAACTCCAGTCCTGGAGGGCCGCAGTGGCTGCAGGTTTTCATTCTAACCATCTTCTTAATTAGTGACCGATTTTTGCTGCTAATTACTTCTTTTAATTAACTTGACTCTGGCCCTTTAGTTGTTTCTTTTTCCTTAATTAGCAGCCAAACAATAATGAGACACAAAACAAGCAACCACATCACACAATATCTGAAAATAAAGAATGGTGATGGTCTCAGTAAGGTTGATCTCTCAACTCACCAAAATACTTTGACAATGTTCTTATAAAAAATAGAAAATCAACAGTTTTGGAAATGTCTGCTGTTGCAGAACAAGAGCAGCAACAAGCTGTGGAATTGAATAATGGGTTTAATTAACAGCAAGCATCGGCTTTTCATTAAGAAACTTGTTGGAGTTTGAAGTCCCAGTTTAAGCTGGTCATCGTTTGGCTCGTTTCACATCTCATTTCTGTTTGGCTGTCATCTAATGAGGAAACAAATCAATTCAGAGAACTGAATCCTTCTAACATGGCTGTTAAAATAAAGGGGAAAAAGTGAATTAGCAGTGAAAACTGGTCACTGATTAGGAAAAGGGTTAGAATGAAAACCTGCAGCCACTGCAGCCCTCCAGGCCTGGAGTTTGACACCCGTGATTTAAACCACCAGCTAGCCGATGGTATTTTCCAGTTCCTCTGAATGTGTTTTTGTTTGTTTGTTTGTGTGTGTGTGTGTGTGTGTTGTTTTTTAAAATCAAGTAACTCCATAAGGCATAAATATTTAAAACGCATTAAGGTCTCTGAAATAAACTTTCAATTGTAACACAACCACAAAATTCACTCAACGCAAAACAATTACTTATGAGTCCTGTTAACTGGCTCTTCTCAACGCATGCAAATTATGAAAAATCACCATCCAATGAGAGCATGGCATCAGGGAGATTTTACTCATCCCCAGCCCTCTATGGAGAACTTTTTTTTTTAAATATGTCAGCAGTGAACAGTGCATTACTCAAGTCATAGATGCTGGTGAACATTGGAGGACGATATTTTGTAGAGTATAAACGCTTTTTGAGAGATGCTTAAAGCTTAAATTCCACAGTCAAAGACAGCTGTTGCACTTTTGATCATTTAACTTTTTTACTAAGCTACTTTGATCATTATTACTGTTGTTTTGTTCTTGCTATTTTTTGAATCGTCTATGTTGTAGCCTTCATTTTTAGCCCAAACCCCTGTATTGATGAAGAACCATGTAGGTTTTGACTCCTGTGAATCTTGTAATGAATGGTGTGTAATAACCTGCAACTGGCAGACAAGAAAGAGGTGTCTGTACGAGAAAGGGGTGTCTCCCCATGGAATTCATGTGATGGGGTCTGTTTAGTACAGGTTCTGAATGAAATTTAGGAGCAGAGGTGGAATAGAGACTGACAAAGAGCTGAATTAGAATACAGAGTATAGAGACAGTCTGCATGTGAAGCTCTTCTGAAGGGTAGTATAGCAGATTGTATGTGGCAAAGACTGAGTTATGTTTACTGTTTTAGCCCTACCTGAAAAGCCGCTAGTGCTTAGTGCCTGTAAGATGGACCAGTTTGGGGCTTGAGGTTTCAATTGTACCTGAAGAGCCACTCTGTTGATCCTATAGGTGACAGCTGGACACAATGGCGTGTGTTCTCAGGGGCTGGAAAGACAGTAGCTGTTTTGTGGTGGCTTGCAAGACTCACAAGCAATTGGTTAAGATAAGTTCTCTCTTTGGCTTCCTTGTTGAAGCACAAAGAAGTAAGCTCATTCCACAGTTTTCTTTTATTTGGATTGTTTTAAATAAACTTTGGATTTTATTTTGTTTTAGCTGTGTAAATTAGTGCAGTTATTGCCTCCCCGCTTTTACATGGGTTGTATATCTTTGTTCACTTTATGTTTTTTTTTTTCTTTTTGCAATGTTCTGGTAATATTAGGGCGGCACGGTGGCGCAGTGGGTAGCGCTGCTGCCTCACAGTTGGGAGACCTGGGGACCCGGGTTCGCTTCCCGGGTCCTCCCTGCGTGGAGTTTGAATGTTCTCCCCATGTCTGCGTGGGTTTCCTCCGGGCGCTCCGGTTTCCTCCCACAGTCCAAAGACATGCTGGTTAGGTGGATTGGCGATTCTAAATTGGCCCTAGTGTGTGCTTGGTGTGTTTGTGTGTGTCCTGCGGTGGGTTGGCACCCTGCCCAGGATTGGTTCCTGCCTTGTGCCCTGTGTTGGCTGGGATTGGCTCCAGCAGACCCCCGTGACCCTGTGTTTGGATTCAGCGGGTTGGAAAATGGATGGATGGTAATATTATGATTAGTAAGTTATACAGGATAGTTGAATGCTGTGGTGTTATTAGCTAGAGCAAGCGGGTGCTGTAATATCTAGCATTAAATACTTGCTGATGCAGTGTTACTTATTTTGGGATATTTTAATTGTCAGTTTTATGCATTACTTTAAACATTATCTGCTTAGTAGAGAATTTGTTTTAAGGACAGATCATAATTCCTTACAGTGGCTTCATAATTTTAAGGAAGGTAAAGTGGACCTGGTGCAGCTGGCACCCTTCAGCTATACTATCCAGCATACGGCTGGTAAAAAGGATAACAATGCTGACACATTGACCTGTCACCCCCAGGAAAAGGAAATTTTAGTGCTTGAAAAGAAAGAATGAAATCTGAGAGAAATGCAATAACCTGATGGAGATTTGTGCCAGATAGTAGTTCAGAAAGGACAAGGTTGTAATATGCCAGCAGTTACGTATGTATTCTCAGCCTGGGTTAAGGAAAGTTTGTACTGAGGGCATGAAGAGGGCAGGTGAGAAAGACAGTGCTGCCTAGGGCATTGGTTCCAGTGGTACTATATCTAAATAAAAAAAATCAATGGGGGGGGGGCACTTAGGAGTGGAGACATTATTAAGGAAGGTGAGGTCTCGGTTTTACTGGCCGGGATGGACACAAGATATTAAAGATTGGTATAAAGGGTGTGAGGAGTGTGCAAGAAATAAAAGCAGTGGACCACTGGTCTGGGCCCCATTACAGATTTCTATAGTTAATCATCCTTTGGAGAGAATAGCATTGGATTTGGTGGGCACATTTCATACTTTGGTAATTAGTATATTCTTCTTTTTACTGATTACTTTACAAAATGGGCAAAGGCCATTCCTTTTGCTAATCAAGAAACAGGCACTGTGGCTAAGGCTTTTGTTGAAAAGTTTGTGTGTGTATCTGGAACTCCACACTGTTTATACTGATTAAGTGTAGCATTTTTGATTAATAATCAATAAGACATCCACCCTAGAGCATCTAGTTAATGCAGGTAATGGGGTATAGGATCTCTGCTTCATGTTCTGGCCAAGACGCCAGAAATATGAAGAGATCTTTAAAATTTCTACTTTATCACTTTAACTTTTTCAGTGATTCAAAATGTGGCCAAAGACTTGCTTTCACAAATAACCCAGATACACTTATTGAAATAAGTGAAATAATACAATTTAATTATAACAATGATAATAGAAGATGGATATGCAAATATATATAGACAAAAGACACAAACAACACACAACATAAAATTACGAAAGCTTACCTTTACCTTTTCACTCCTATAGATAAAAGCACGCAACCTTATCAATTCCATCTCTTGGCTTAGGTCTTTCCTCTCTTATAGGAAAAGGCACACAACTTATGAATCCTGATTTTATTTTTTTTGTTTATTCTCCTAATTCATGAGGTTAAGATGAGGCGCTGCTCTGTTTTTTCCTTTTGGATTTAGGGTGAGAAATTTATAATTGCCAGAATTTATCCTTCACAAGATTATTATCCTGAGTCACAGATAATACCGATATCATAGTACTGCCCTGATGCCGCAGAAAAACAGGCAAAACAAAAGAAAATAAAAATAAACCGTAGCGACTGTAACCCAGATGAGATGCTAAATCAAGTTCAAATAACAGGCAATGAGTTGAAACCAGGCAATACAAGAAGAGAAAACACAATGGATCAAAATGAAATTAAGGATTTTATCCGTAGATCGGATGAGGTTCTTAGCGAAAGGCTGACCTTTTATTGCAGTTGTTGATTAGCTTCTCTTAAAGAAAAAGGCTACGAAGCCTCAGTTTTCATCCTATGACAAGTACATTAGTTGGCTTTGTCCTAGCTGTTAAACTGCAGTTAATAGTTCTCAGAATCAAAATATACTTAGGTGTGAAGTGAGCGATGCAAAGTTCCTTACCTGGTTGGACATGTGGGATTTTTCAGCGCACTTTCTTTTCTTTGTTCTGGAAGTTTCTTTCTTTGCCTTTGGTAGCATATTATGATTGAGGGTGGTGCTGCAGTTTTCTCTTCAAGGGTTTTACACAAACTATCCTCAGATGCTTGCAAAGTTACTCCTTCTAAATCAACTGGTGATCAGTCAGTGACTGTTGTTAGCAAGGTGAATGCATGGTTTCTGTACAATCTGTCTTTCTCTTGCTCCTGTCCTTGCTGTCCCTCAGCAAGTTTGGACTAACGGCAACATATCCAAAGTCCATAGACAAGTATTACACCTTTCCGTCCAGTATGGTTTCCCACTGAAGTAAAGGGATTGCTTCAACTTCTGTTGTGGCCATAGTCTATCAGTTATGGGTTCTGGCTATGGGCAGCCATCAAGCTGTAGCGTAGTGTCATTGACGTTTTGTATTAGCTAGAGCAAGTGGGTAAGCATCCACTTGGTTGACCACTGCTGTCATTGTTACTCATTGTGGATATATAGTCCTTTGTTCAAAACTTGAGTCCATTTTGCTCCTTAGAGAGAGATGTCCCTGGCTGTTACATGATCTGGAATCAATCATCTGACCAGATAAGGTTGCAGATGCTGCATTCCAAAGGGAGGCCCAGTTAAGCAGACTGAGACTTCTAGCTGACATTAAATGTCTGGCAACAGTTTGCTAATCCAGGAATTTGGTCAAGCAGAGCAAAATGGATAATGCCAGCTTCACAAGGAAGTCATTTTGAATTTACATTTTTTCAGGAGTTTATAGCCTACTTGATAATCCTAAGACTGGTACAACCCCTTACCATCCACAATCAGATTGAAGACTAAAACTTTGACCATGATGCTTACTATATTTGTTAATGAAAAGCAATAGAATTGGAATAGCTTTTTACCAATTTGTCCAATTTAGTTTGAAAGGAAGATAGTGCTACCTATAGATGTTTTAATGGGCAGTGCTGGGGAGGAATATGAGGATTGTTCACAGTTACTAAGGCAATTCAAAAACATCAGGAGGAGACCTCACAGGCACAGAAACAATTTTGAAAGTACATTGCCAGTATTGTGAGAAAGGGGGGAAGTTTTGGTTAAGGGATAAAAAAGGACAGGGCAATGTCCAAAATTGAAGAGATGCTATATTGGTCCATATGTAATAGAGAAAAGGATTTCTAATATTTAAAAGGAAACCAAGGGGCACTTTTCTTGTACACTACAATATACTGAAACCCTGTTATGATTCCAGTTCTAGACTGGCATCTTCCCAGATGGATTTGCAAAGAATGGAAAATGAGATGCA
This sequence comes from Erpetoichthys calabaricus, assembly GCF_900747795.2. NCBI lineage: Eukaryota > Metazoa > Chordata > Cladistia > Polypteriformes > Polypteridae > Erpetoichthys > Erpetoichthys calabaricus. Next base: position 110,674,841 of record NC_041397.2, read on the forward strand.
GAGAGACCTGGAACAAGGTGACTCTGAGGGCCATTTGTGTGGCCCATGGATGAGACAGAATGAACCAGTAGAATGTGAAGATGACTTAGTGTTTCAGTGTGGGGAAGGACCATGTTGCCCCAAGGAACAGTTACCTACTGCAGGAGAAACTGAAGGGAATATATTGGGTGCAGAATAAGCAGGGAAGCTTGAAGGAACTGAGAGATATGCCAGGGAAAGGAGACCTTCCTAATGGTTGCAAGATTTTCATATCTCTGGTTATACAGTGGGATCGTGGATGTCATCCAGCTTAAAGAGGGAGATAGTGTAAAGGACAGTGTTTAACAACCAGAAGTTGGCAGATGTTTGAGGCAATTGTCTGTACAATCAAAGAGTGTATCTCCATGGGACTTGAGTGATTGGGTCTGAATAATGCAGGTGCTGAATAAGATACAGGAGGAGAGCTGGAATCAAATGGGGGAGAGCTGAATTAGAATAGAGTGCAAAGTGAGCCTGCATGTGCAGTGCTCCTGAAGGGTAGTAGATCAGATTATATGCAGCAAGGATTGGGGCCAGTCGATTGATCCTGTAGGTGGCAGTTGGACACAGTGGCATATTTCTCTAACTCCAGTTTCTTAGGGATTGGAAAGATTGTCGCTCTTTTGTGGTGGCTTGTAGAACTTGCAAGCAAGTGGTTAAGATAAGTGCCCTCTTTAGTTTTGTTGTTGAAGTAAAAAGAGTCAAGCTTATTTCAATTTGTTTTTATATTTTTGATGTTTTAAGTCCATACCTTAGCCAGAATTTTGTTGGTGGGTGGGCATATATGAAACTAGGCGTGCGAAAAAAATTTCACCCAGATAAGTTGGTTTATAGAAGTTGACCATCTGTGACCAAACAAGGACAAACTGAAAATTGATTAGATGAGCGATCGTTCATCCATGTTCACCTTTGGCTACACAACTTTTTAAACTAAACTTGGGGTTTTATTTTGGTTAGCTTTATAATACATGAAGAAAAGGGGCCTCAAGAACAGTTATCACCCATCAGAACAGCTAGTATCACCACTGACTGCACAGATAGTATGCTTCTTTTATTGTTTACATGAGTTTTTATTCCTTCTATATGTTTTGTTATGCGCTTTTTTATTTTCATTATAATTCTTCTTCAAAATGTCTTCATGAAAAACAATTCAGCAGTAAAATCACTACACAAGATATAGGATATCTATTTTATTTTTGAAATGAGTTATGTGTGATGTAAAGGAAATATTTACATTGTTAGGGAGATTTTTCTTTTATAGCGACTATTGAAAAAGCATTGATCGCCTTTCTGTTGCATGATTTGGTCTATCAGTCACAATTTAGATTCAAGTAATTGTAGCTATTCTTTTAACCCTTACAATTATAAGTGCCAACACAACAATAGGCTTCATAGCAATAATTCATGGCAAAATTGGAAATTAAGGTTAAAGCTACCTTATGTTAAAATGTACTATCTTAATTTAATGACTATAAAATGTCAACAAAAGTTCAGAAGCAATGTCTCTATGACCAAACAGTGAACTTTGTGCGTTGGAATGTCAAAGGTCTCAATCACAAATTAAACAGAATGTGACAGGTGTCTGGTCACACTCACAGGTAATCTAACTTAGACACCATTAAAATATCCAACTACGCCACCCAGTTTTATTAAGAGACTGGGAACTCTTGAGATTTACAGATAATTGCGCACAGGGTTCTTTAAATTGGGTGGTGAGTAAACACACAATTAAAGACACAACAATAATTTCAGGAAAAGCAACAGTAACTTCTATTACACAAGACAATAAAATAAATTAAAAAAATAAACATAACAAAAAAATCTAACAATATCAGTTATGAAATTCCTTTTTTTTAAAAAAGGAAAGCCCACAGTCCACACTCTGAAAGTCTGTTAAAAACAAGAATTGGAGGATACAACCTTTAATGGTGCAGAGTCCAGTTTGTGCACTGTGTTACCCCAACAATTAATTGTCCAACTGTCCACCGATGCACTCTGTTCACTGGACACTCGTTTCCCAACAGAAGTTTTCTCAAATCGTTGAATGCCAGTCAGCGTCTCTTCGTCATTCCTTTTTTTCCCACTCTGGGCTCCTTGTGTTGCTGCGACCTAGGCATGCCTCATTTCTCGTCTGCCAGCTTTGCTTGGTCCTTTCATGCGGCTTCCCTCTCTCACTGGACCCACAACCGGCGTCTCCTTGCGGAGCTGTCTCTTCCTCCCTGGAGGTAAGTGTTGCCGTCCTTGTGCCTCACGTCGCACCAGCCACATACCCCAGTCTGCCTACGAGCCCCTGTGCTCTGTCCGAGTGTCTTGGCAGCATTCTCAGTGGACCGTCCCTCCTGTGCCTTCTCCTGCCCAGGAGTTTAAATCTCCTTCAGTCCCTGCCGTTGTCAGTGCTGGACAATTGGTTTAAACAATGGCACATCTAAATTTATCATCTAACTTCTCACCCCCAGTCCCAACAATGGGTGCCTAATGGAACCACCCAGTGTACAAAAAATGTCCCCCTCTGACAAGAAAGAAAGTATTCTTTAACCTAACAGGTCTAAATTCCAAGGTAGTATTTTTATAAGAGACCAACTTATTTAGCAAGGATCACTTTTGGTTGTAAGGAGACTGGACTGGCCAAATATTCCACTCCAGCTATACAAAGAAAACTAGAGGTGTGTGAATTTTAACACATAGAACAACTTCATTTGTAGTATCAGATGTAGTATCTGATTCTGAAGGGCGATATGTGATTGTTAGGGGTAATTTATTTAATTGTAAAGTGATTTTGATAAATATCTACGCACCCAATGTTGATGATAGAGGCTTCATCCCAAACATATTTGCATCCATTCCTAATGTGAACACTCATAAAATTATAATGGCCAGAGATTTTGTGTTTTAAATCCAGGCCTGCAGAGGTCATCAGCCACAGGGGCATTAACATCTAACACTGCAATTATCATTGATCACAACTTATCAGACCCATAGAGATTTCTAAATCCAAACTCAAGAGCATATTCCTTCTTCTCACCAGTACATCATTGTTACTCAAGAATTGATTATTTCTTTATAGATACCAATTTTACAATCAAATCTTGCAAGTACGATGCTATTATTATCTCTCATCATGCCCCTCTGATCATGGAGCTCAAATCATTATGCCCCACATACTCATCTTGCAGCCAGCGTCTTAACCTAATTTTATTAGCTGACGAGAACTGTACAGAGTTTATATCCAAGCAGTGATTTTTTTTAGAGACAAATGCATCATAAGAGGTCTCTGCAGGAATACTCTGGGAAACTCTGAAGGCATTTTTAATAGCAAAGATTATTTTATATCTCTTCCACAAAAATAAATCGGAAACCAAGAAGGCATCAGAGTTACTCAGTGAAATTACCAGAATAGATCAAGAACACGCCAGGTTCCCAAATCTTTTAAGGAAAAGACTGGCTTTGCATTTAGAACTCATCCTCTTGACAACAAATGAAAAGGAACAGCTCATTTTTAAATTGCAGCATCACTACTATGAACACAGAGAGAAGGTAATAAGATCTTAGCTCAACAAATCCACAAGCAGTACCAGTAATTACCAACATAGATGGAGACAAAATCATTGACCACAAAAATATAATGTGCACATTTCAAAACTACTATAAGTCCCTATATTCTACTCAGTTTAAAGAAGACGAGACACATCTAATGCATTTTTCGATGCATTATAGATACCTTAGCTAGATACTCTCAATGCAGAGGAATTGGATAAACCTCCGACACTCTCAGAATTACTAGACACTATAAACTCACTTCAGAGTAGGAAAGCAGCAGGCCCTAATGGCTACCCTGCCAAATTTTATAAAAAAATTTCAATTAAGTTAGCTCCCTTTTATTAGCAAGATTTATAGAAGCCAGAGACATTGACATTCTACCTCAAACTTTTCGCCAAACAAGTTCTAGCTAGAAGAATTGAGAAAGTGCTTCCTTCGGTAATATCACAAGACCAAACCAAATTTATTAAAGGCAGACACTTAGCTTCCAATCTTCAACGCCTGTTTAACGTAATAAATTCAACCACAATGTTTAACACCATGGAGATCTTATTTTATCTGGAGGCAGTAAAAGCATTTGATATGGTTGAATGGGACTACCAATTCACTACATTGCACAAATTTGGGTTTGACCCAAACATATGTGCATGGATCAAACTACTTTATACCAGTCCAGAAGCTTCAGTTTGTATTAACAACATTGTTTCAGACTACTTCAAACTGGAACGTGGTACTAGATAAGGATGCCCCTTGTCACCACTGCTATTAGCAATCACCACTGAGCCACTGGCAGTTCACTTTCGAAATGATTCTGAGATAAAGAGGATTATCAGAGAAGGACTTGAACAGAAAATATCACTGATATGTAGATGATGTGGTACTGTATATGGCAGACTCACAAAATACTGTGCCTGCAGTCCTATCACCACTAGGAGAATTTCATAAGCTATCCAGACTCAAACTTAAATTGAATAAAAGTGTGCTTTTTACAGTGAACTCACTAGCACACAACATTAGATTGGACACCTTCCCTTTTATCATTGCAAATCAGTTTAAATACCTAGGGGTAAACATCACAAGTAAAAATAAAGCCCTTTTTCAACAAAATTTTGCTGTCTGCTTGGAAAAACCTAAACATGATATGCATAGATGATCAACCCTTCATCTTACTTTAGCATGGAGAATTAACACTGTCTAGATGAATATCCTTCCTGTCAATCTTAAATCATCCCCATATACATTAGCAAATCATTTTTTAAGAAATTAAATTCAATCATAACCTCATTTATTTGGAATTCAAAACATCCACAAATCCAAAGGGTGACCCTACAACAACCTAAATCTGAAGGTTTTATTACTGGGTAACAAATATATGAGCTATAAAAACTTGGACAGTGACACAAATAAATGAACACACATAGGCTTGGTCTGCAATAGAAATAAAATCCTGCAGTACTTCTTTATATTCCTTGCTTTGTGCCCCAGTAAATACAAGTTATTGTCAATATGCTAACAACCCAATTGCCCTTCTTTCACTCAAATGATGGAACCAATTTTGGAAGTACTTTAAGACAGAGAATCTTTTATCAGTCTGCGGTGGGCTGGTGCCCTGCCCAGGTTTGTTTCCTGCCTTGTGCCCTGTGTTGGCTGGGATTGGCTCCAGCAGACCCCCGTGACTCTGTAGTTAGGATGTAGCGGGTCGGATAATGGATGGATGGATGGAATCTTTTATCAGTGGCACCTCTACGCAATAATGACCTTTTTTGACCCTCTCAAAGTTTTTTGTAGATTTGTACATAGATAATGTCTTTGCATCCTATTATAATTACACTCCAAATTTAGCTTTCCATCAACACAATTCTTCCACTACCTCAAAATTAGAAACTTTGTTAAACAAAATCTTTTCAATTTTCCTCACCTCCCACCTACTTCTATTCTGGAAGAAATATTGATGTCTCGAGGACTCAGACAGCATTTCTGTAATATATAAAAACATTTTAAAGTCCCTCCCTTTTAAAGATCCCAGAGTACAGTGGGAAAAGGATCACTCACTCAAGGAGTGGAAGGCAGCCATGCACAGAATTCACTCTAGCTCCACATGCGCAAAGCATACAATTAAAATCTTTTATTGAGCACATTTGTCTTGTTTAAAATTGTCCAAAATGTTTCCAGGGCAAGAGCCAACCTATGAATATTACAATCGAGCTCCAGCCTCACTGGGCCACATGTTTTGGGCCTGCACCAAATTAACATCATTCTGGACCAAAATCTTTAAATGCCTTTCAGACAGCCTTGGTGTTACAATCCCTCCTAACCCATTAACAGCTGTGTTTGGTGTACTTCCAGATGGGCTTAAAGTGGAGAAGGACAAACAAACTGTGATTGCCTTTACCTCACTATTGGCACATAGACTTATCTTACTCAACTGGAAGAATCCTAGCCCACCTCTTTTATGTCAGTGGGTAACTGTTACATGCTATTTGAAATTGGAAAAAATCAAATTTTTACTTAAAGGATCTGTGCAAAACTTTTTTAAAACCTGTGTGAGATACGCCCGAACACCACCAGACAGACACCACTTCTTTATAAAAGCACACGTTTATTTTTGCAATAAAGTCCCCACAACACACAGTGCTCCCGCACCCATCACCCTTAACATGGGCCTCTCACAATGTCCGTGGGCCGCCTTTCATCTCCTCACGGGAGCTTCGTCCTGCTCCCACTCCCGACTCTACCTCTCTGATTGTAGGGAGGCGGCCCCTTTTATTTTCACCCGCATGTGCTCCAGGTGCCTGCTGACGTCCTTCCGGCAGCACTTCCTGGTGTGGCGGAAGTGCTGCCCTTGCACCCGGAAGCACTCTGGGCGTCGCTGGAAGGATCTTCCTCCATTTTCCCAGGTGTGGTGGAAGTACATGTTTCCTGGCAGTTGCCACAGGCCCCAGTGGGCTTGAGCGTCCTTGCTCCTTCCCCGTGGTCCGCTCAACATCCAGGGCGGTTGCCCCCTCGTGGCCCGTGGGACATGTAAACCACCTCCCCGTCCTTCTAGGCATCCCAGCTGGGTCTGCCCCCCAGCCTCTTGCCACATCTGGCAGGATCTAATCAATAACATTTTAGAATAAACTTTTATATAAGGGAAAGGATTCTCTTCCCTCTTTTCTACTCTTAAAGTTTTACTCCGGCCATTGGCCTTCCTCTGTTTTTCTTGGGTGGGGGTTGAATTGAATTTAGTTTTGTTAAGTTTGACTTGTTTGTATGGGATGTTACTTGCTTTTAGTAAATACAATAAAAAATAATAATTTATAAAAAAAGAAAGTGTCAAGCAGAGTTTGGTTTTGATGCAAAGTTGTGCAGCTGCGTTGGGCAGGACAGCATTCTTTTTCTACAATCTGTTGTGGATGCACTCGCTCCAATATTTTTTGTGGATCTGAAATAATGTGGGCTTTATGTGTATTGTAATCGTGTACCCCAGCCCACTGTGAAAATCTAGTGTATCTGTGCTTAACTTCTCCTGCCTCTGAAGATTTGGAAAGCCCAATAAAACATAGACTGACACTTGCAGCTGCACCTACTGATGGCACATTCTATTTGTGACGTTGTTTCAGTCTGCTGACTTGAGTTCAGTTCCCAGTATCGTTGTGTAGTGAGTGCTTTTCTTTAAATTGCTTATCTTCCTAATCAATGTGATTGTGGCAAGTGGAACCCATAGCTATAAAGCAAAGCATTGCTCTTCTTCAATAATCTCAGCAGTTAATGTAATCCTTCTCAATGATTAATTTCACAGGCTCAAAAGTTGGTGGGGTGGGGGGCTATGTCAGGGCCTTACAATTAGGATCGGGCTTCATAGCCTAGTCCTGACACACTAATCCTCAGTGGCTGGTGATGTGGGAAGCCTCCGGCCCTTATCCTGCAATGACACAGAACCCAATACAAACAATAGGAACGTGTCAATGAAAGACACGACTAAATTGATAAATTAATTAAATTAACTCTTTGAGGGTTGAATATTTTTTCCAAAAAACATAGTTTCTGAAAAGCAATGGTTTCACACAGAAATCAACATAAAACGCCTGTTGCTGCATGCTGTGGCTGCCAGTTTGACAAGAATGGGCGGCAGGTTTGCTGCCAGGCTGTCTTCACGAGGCTGGGGTGGCAGCAGCAGTGGTCGCGGTTGCAGTGCATTGCAATGTTGTTTCTATCTCTTATCATTGTTAAGTGGCAGTCCTCCTGGTGAACATTGTCAGCACCACGACTAGCTGGGGACCAATCAGCTGAAGCTGGAACCTCACATTCGTTTTCGATCACTTGTATCAAAATCGGAGTCCAGCAAGTCATTGTCCAGTTCAGAGATAACAGGCAAAACTTTGTCCACGGAGTATTTTGCTTTACACATTCGCTTTGATCTCTCGCCATTATGTCAGTGCCATTTTTGCCATTGTTTGCACCTTACTACTCACACGAGCGCAGGAAATCTCGGTCAAACCAATGAAGCTAACTTTCCTTCTAACAACAAAAGTCCAACTAAAACATAATGGTTGGTACTTGTCACACTTTAGAATTGATTACCATCGTCAACTCCTCCTTTTGACAAAAGTCGACATCAGCCCTGAAAGAGTTAATAAAAAAACAGGAAGTGTCACATGACAATAAAATAGAACTTACAGTCAATGCACACTGGCCGCGTCAATTTCACAAATGCACGCACCTAGGAATATATAGATAGAGGATGATTTAAAGCAGGGCTGGCCCATACATTTACAGGGTCCATGAGATGAATAAGGACCTAACTTAGCCTTTCCTTAAAAGCTATGCCAGTTAATCCTGCTCTTTTATGTCTTTAGTGTATCAAGGACATGGGCAAAAATATTGAAGACCTGATTTAAGGGGGTGACGGATAAAGACCCAGTTTCAGTCGTTGAATATGTGAAGCAATTAAGGCATGTCTTTAAATGGCACATAGCAACACAAGCTGAAACACTGGTTGGCACAGGGGCTGGGGTATAAAGTTTGTAAGGTCAGAGGGATCGGGTTTCTAGCCTGGGCCCGGTATACAAAACATGTTTATTAGCTACAAAGACCACTGCTGGTTCTTAGGTGCAGACCTGATTGTTCTGTGTGTCTTCCTGTGTCAGCAGTCAGGGCATACAAAATTCCCACATTCCCTCTATGAGTGGGACAGCAGGGCCAAGAACTGACATTGAGTTCAGAAGGAATGTCAAACTGGAAAAAAAGCTGCAGCTTGCTGCCAGAAACATCAGTAGGAGCAGGTAGCAGCATGTGAAGTCATTAGAAGCCAAGTTTTTTTCTGGAAGTGAGGCAGTAGAGCCAGAAGTTTAAATAAGCATCAAGGAATGTCCAGCGAGAAAAAAAGCTGTAGCTTGGTGCCAGAATTATCTTCGGATCAAGCTTGGTGATAAAGTGCTGCTACCACTGCTTCATCAAATGTTGGTTTATTAAAGCAGGCTGTCAAAGCCCTATCAAAAGATGGATCCTGTTTTATGCATTTGTGCTGTAAGTTTCCAGAACTTGAAAGAGGGCATTTATGCCAGAACTAATATTAGAAAAGTGGTGTCTGATACAGACTAAGATCTGGAATGAGAGCCTTGGGTATCATCCATCCATCCATTTTCCAACCCGCTGAATCCAAACACAGGGTCACGGGGGTCTGTCAGAGCCAATCCCAGCCAACAGAGGTCACAAGACAGGAATCAATCCCGGGCAGGGTGCCAACCCACCGCAGGACACACACAAACACACCCACACACCAAGCACACACTAGGGCCAATTTAGAATCGCCAATCCACCTAACCTGCATGTCTTTGGACTGTGGGAGGAAACCGGAGCGCCCGGAGGAAACCCACGCAGACACGGGGAGAACATGTAAACTCCACACAGGGAGGACCCAGGAAGCGAACCCAGGCCTTGGGTATCATTCAAAGAAGAAATCTCTAAATTTTTAGGTAACAATAAAGATCCAAATTATAAACAAACTCTGAAAAATATATTAGTTAAGTGTAAGGAATTGGGTTGGGTTCTCAATATTCACTGTTTGGATTCAGATGTGGAGTTTTTCCCTGAAAGTCTTGGAGTGATGAATAAATAGTATATATTTTTTTAACATTTTAATTAAATTTCAATTTTGAACTTAAATATGACATAAAGGAAACATCTTCTTATATAATACGCTACCGTGTCTGTCCATTTGTCTGTCCAGGACTTTAAATCACCTGTAGCTCGCAAACCGTTTGACCGATTGACCTGAAATTTGGTACACATATACTACGTGACCTCTACTGTCTGCTTTCGGGGTGATGATTTTTATTAATCTTTTTACTTTTATTTTATTTTATTGTAGAATCAACTCTCGGCAGTGGGCAGCAGGGCGGCCGTGTATACATGCATGTATACGAGCGCCGTTCTCATCCCTACCACCTTCGCTGTCACTTCCCCTAACTCTTCATATCTTAAATCATTCTTGAGACAAATTGAAGACTTAAGTGCCAGCTTAAGTGAAAAATTAAGAAAACCCTACTAAATAATTGCAAAACAAACACTGACTTAATCAGTTTTAACGTGAAAAGATGCCGATGAAAGGAGAGAAGAAGTGGGCCGCTAGGGTGGAGAAAAGAAGAGCAGCTCAGGAAGCAGCAAGCGCATCAACCTCTGAGCAAATGAATGCTAAACGTACAGAGAAAGAGGATGAAACCTATAAGTCAAGTGTATTCACTGCACGTTATCGAGCAGTCCACCGTTACTGCTTCTAATTTTAATTGTTTTTGATTCTGTTCAGGGATGCAAATAAAAATAGCTATTCACAATTAAAACAATTTTATGAGTTTAAGTTTGCTGGCCTGTGTAGTAGTCAGTTCATCAGTCAACCCATTTTTAATTCCAGTAAATATGCAAGTCCCTATTTTATTATGATTTATTAGTATTCTTTTATTAAAGTATTCATATAAACTTTTAAAATAATTTATCCACACATATAGCCTGCTAAATATTATGATAAACATGGTTAGTGTTTCTGCCTTACAGATCTATAGTCCTGGTTTAGACAAATGAGAGGAGTCTATCCAGTCCAGGTTTTGAGATCTAGGGAATGTTCCTTTATTTCAAGCGGATGAACTGCTTGCATGCATTTCATTGATGAGAGATGTGAGGTTAAAATCCCTGCTTTACAAAGTAAATACTATACATTTTGATAAGAATGTGCCAAGGTGGCAAGTCTTCATTCTCAGAAATACCCAGAGAGAGTACAGAATCAAGAAAAATGGCACATTTTGTAAGATATATTCGCTGGAGTGATGCACAATATGGAACAATGTACAAAATAATAATAATAAATAATTCATTACATTTATATAGCGCTTTTCTCAGTACTCAAAGCGCTATCCACACAGGGAGGAACCGGGAAATGAACCACAATCTTCCACAAAATACAAATTAAACAACAGAAAAAAAATGTTTCGACATGAGTGAGTGAGTGTTGGTGTGCATTTGTATAAGTGTGCCCAGCTATGGGCTGACATCTTGTCCATGGCTAATTTTTGGCTGGCTGTAATGATCATGAATCTTACTTTTAAAGAGGAGAGTACATTGATATGATGGTTGGTCACTGAATACTGTGCACATACATAGAAAATAGAAAGGAAGCCATCATTGTTTTGCTTAGATCTTTAGCTCCCATCAGCATTCTAATAGTGAAAAATGCATTTAGAAAATGATTGAATGTAAACTCTTAGGGACAACATTGTGGTTAGCAGTGCTGCTTTACAGCACCAGATTAGAAATCCCATCCTGGTTACTACTTGTGTCGAGATGGCATCCATTTTTTAATACATTTCTGCAATTCAGGGTTATGGAGGGCTAGAGTATATAACCAACAGTAAACAATCCTGGAGAGGGTGTCATACCAACACAAATGCCTACGCTTACTCACTTGAGGCTAATTTATAGCTGTAAATTAATGTAACATTCACGTCTTTGGATGTGTCAGGAAAATTGGAGTTCCTGGATAAACACCCTGCAGTGGGTTGGCACCCTGCCCGGGATTGGTTCCTGCCTTGTGCCCTGTGTTGGCTGGGATTGGCTCCAGAAGACCCCTGTGACCCTGTGTTCGGATTCAGCGGGTTGGAAAATGGATGGATGGATGGATAAACACCCATATAGACATGAGGGAATGTTCTAACATGGAAACTGACTTGGCATGGAACCTGAGCTCATGGACCTTGGAGCTGTGAGGCAATGCTAGCACCGCAGTGCCACCCTCAATCAATATATGTCATTCCAGAATAGGATTTACTGTACATCTGGTCTCCATGACATATGCAAACCCAGTAATGAATTCAACCAGCACTGTTAAAATAGCTGGATGGCAATATAAAGGCTATTATTAATACAGACTTACGCAGGCATATTCAGGGAAATTACAAAGCAACTGGTTATCATGGGATAGTTATCACAGGATAAGAAATAATATAAAATGTGATTATAAAGAGAATTTTAATTGACTAGTAAAATTTCTTGGATAATGATAACAAACTTGCAATGTTAACAACTGATTGATGATCCTAAATTTTGAGGCAGTATTTGAAATTTTCAAAACAAAGGTAGTCATTAATTCAACATTTCATCTTAAAAGGACTAGTTCTTTGTAATTTTATGTAACTATTAAGATCATAGAAAATAATTGTTTTTTACAATCATACTGTATATATTGGACATGGATAATGCTGGAGTTGTTTTTAGAAACACTTGAAAATTCCAAGAATACCTCATCTCACAAATCAGCAGATGGCAGCAGTAACTCATTTTAAACTAATATACCATCCAGCAGGGCCAGAAATTGCACAGGCAGATAGGAAGAAAACGTGGTAGATAGATAGATAGATAGATAGATAGATAGATAGATAGATAGATAGATAGATAGATAGATAGATAGATAGATAGATAGATAGATAGATAGATAGATAGATAGATAGATAGATAGATAGATACTTTATTAATCCCAGTATATTGATGTAGGAAGCTAGGATCAACAAATCATGAAATTGGGATTCTGTTTTTCACTAGGTGAATTATTGTTTGTTTTATTGTTAAGACTTCTCCATTTGTTTTCTCCTTCACCACCATGCATTTTGTTAAAAAAGACAAAAAATTTATTGTCAGACATATGCTACTAGGTATCAGCTTCCTGGCTCAACTGAGGTATGTGATACAACTCTAGGATGAGAGGGGGTGCTGTTGCTAACTGAGAAGACACCCAAGTGAGGCGCCCAATCCAGGCCATGATGCCCAGACCAGGCCATCTACCCTTCCAGCTGGAACTCTCTACAAATGAATGGCCCTGGAAGGTAGTGTCTCATTCACGACCAGGAGATGTAACTAAGCAAGTTCCTGTGTGATAATAGCATGATAAACTCCAGAGAGAAAGAGAGACCGTTTTTCTTTGGCTGATTTTCTGGCCAACCGTCTTTTCTGTTGTGTGGTGGTCACCCCCTTCGACATTTCTATTTTGATTCTGCATTAACTGGGTTACCCAGTTAGTACCCCAACACTTTCTACTGCCTTAATCTGGTCTGTCTGCTAGTCACTATATATATATATATATATATATATATATATATATATATATATATATATATATATATATATATATATATATATATATAAATATATATATATATATACAGTGGAACCTCGAGATACGATCACCTCTGTATACGAGAAATTCAAAATACGAGGAAAGTATGAGCGAAAAATTCAGATCTAAATACGAGCATTGGCTCGCGTAACGAGCCACGAGCCAGGCTGTGGGTATAGCTCGCGGCTTAGCGAGGGGGCGTGGTAGCAGTTGCGAGCCGCAGGGCGATCTGCGGTGTCTGCGTTTCTCACCTAAGTGCACAGGTGGGAAACTGCCCACATCCATGATTGTTCCTGTGGCTGATGGGCTGCAGCTGCCATGTCCTCCCCGCATATATAGAGAAGCGCGAGCTGGTTAAGAAGTAAAAGAAAAGAGAGGAGAGAGAATGGAGGTTGCAGGAGGAGGCAGGAATCGGCAGGAGTAGGAAGTCGGTGCGGGAGAGAGGGAGAGAGAGAGAGAGAGAGCGGGAGCGCGAAGGCAGGCAGGCAGGCAGGCAGGAGAGCAGGCTCGCGTGTAGCTGAACAGTGAGCTGAACAGGCGAGCCAAACAGCTGAAGCAGGACGGTGTAGAGAAGGTCAGCTGCATTAAGAGTGTCTCGCCTGTTGCAGAGCCCGCAGGTGAGACGCTAACAGAGAAGAAGCACCGGGGATTGTCATCTGTTTTTTAAAGCCTGCTTCCTGTTGACGTTTTAACCTCGTGTTAAAGGATTGTTATTCTTGTGTATTTTAAACCTCCACTTCACAACTGTTTTATGGATTATTTATTTAAAGATTTATTGAATGCTCTACTGCACTTTGGACACCTGTTTTGATTCTTTTAATAATCAGTTATATTATTTACCAGTGTTATTTATTAAAGGTAGACTACAGTATATATAATTTATCAGTGTTATTTGTTAGGAAAATTGATTTTTATGTTGATATATTTGGGGTGCGGAACGGATTAACTGGATTTCCATTATTTTCAATGGGGAAGTTTGTTCTAGATACGAGAAATTCGCTATACAAGCTCAGTGCTGGAACGAATTAAACTCGTATCTAGAGGTTCCACTGTATATACAGTATATATATATATATAGTGACAATTAGAGGCACTGTCGACCCCTTGAACCCTCAGACCAGATGTCAGACACCAGATAAAAGTCCAATAATAATATTTATTATTATAAATAAGTGCACAAAGCACCCTCCTCTCCACAATACTCAATAAATCCAAGAACAATAATCAATAAATAATCCTCCACTCCCAGACGCTTAGCCACCCTGCCTCCCAACTCAGCTCATCTGTCTGGGATCTCTCACAGTCCTTTATAGTCCTCGACCCGGAAGTGCTTCTGAGCCCTCAGTCCATTTGATTATCCAGCACTTCCAGGTCAGGTAAAAACTTCTCTTATTCTTCAGCCCAGAAGTATATCATTTCTTCCATTCCCGTGAGTTGGAAATACTTCTGGGCTATACGGAAAATATAAATCCCTGGGCCTCCCTGCAGCGACTCCTGGCGGCCCCCATGGTATCCAGCAGGGCTGTGCATTATAACTCCACTGTCCATGATTCCCTGCTGGCATTTGGGGCACCTCCATGCTGCAAGGAGGGCTCCATCTGGCGGCCTGGGGGTATTGGCCGGGATGAATGGCCGGCCATATCTCACAATATATATATATATATATATATATATATATATATATATATATATATTGTACTAACGAGAAAGAGACACGCATAAAGGTTTGGGGTTTTAGCCCCGTATACTGTAACAAAAATCTAGGTCAGTGGTTTCACAAAACTCAAAAGACATTGAAGGGTAGGAAGACAGACAGTTTATAGGGGATGACCAGAAATTAGAACATGGGATGCTGGGAAAATCGTGGTGGTGTATGGGAGTCTGACGTCTTCGATGGGGAAGCAGAGAGAAGAAGGGAACCCGGAAGTGTTGCAGCTCTTTGAGTCATCCGGGCGGTCTTACGGCAGCGGTGTCTCTGTGTTTCTGAAGAAACAAAGAAAGAGACGTTAGTACACTGCTGTTGTCCCCCAGCAGGACTTGTAGCGGTGCAAATTGGGTCCTTACGCTGCTCCTCATGCGCTTGTGCGTGACAATATATATATATAGTCACAGGAGGCTTGGGGTCAGACCCAGCCAGGACACCTGGAAGGACTGGGAGGTGGCTTATATGTCCCCTGGGCCACAAGGGGGCAACTGCCCTGGATGTTGAGGGGACCACGGGAAAGGAGCAAGGAGGCTCAAGCCCATTGGGGCCCGTGGCCACCACCAGGGGGCGCCCCGAGCGTCGTGGAACCTGGGAAAAATGCACTTCCGCCACACCTGGGAAGGTGGAAGATGATCCTTCCAGCGACACCTGGAGTGCTTCCGGGTGCAAGAACAGCACTTCCGCCACACCAGGAAGTGCTGCCGGAAGGACAACATCAAGCACCTGGAACACTGGAACAGTAAGATGTTAAAATGCATACTGTAGTTCCAAGAAAACTGAAAAAACTGAGGTGATCTAAATCTTTGAATGGCTAGTGATGGGGATTGTCCAGCACTGACATCTATCCTTTGTTTTTGACTTTCTCTTTAGGAATTTTAGTCTCGACCATTGTCAACTGGCAATACTTCAAAAATGAATTAACAAACAGATATTGTTGGTTTCCATTTACAGTATGTTTAACCAGTTTCTACCTTGTTCTGCATGTGTTTTAACAAATCTGTATTTTTATTTGTACTAGTTCTATATTTAATTAGTCATTAGAAAATCTAGACTTGTATTTTATCAGAGAATTTGTTCACAGTGCTCTGCCCCTGCACTCAGTGACAAGTGCTTTACAAAAATAAGTTGTAATGCAATATTGCATGTTGATAATATTAATCCTATGCACATATATATACTGTAAATATATATGATATAACATTAAGGCCTTTGTGAGTGGGGTGTCTGGTCCATCAGAGCAATCTGATTGGTCAGTTTGGCTTTGGTGACGCAATCAAAAGAGGAAGTGCAAGCATATTTAAATGATTTCAAATTAATTTTCCATGATGCTTTAGTTGGCTGTCATCCGGGTATATTTAATGCTAATTGGATTACTTGAGACATTTTTACTGGCTTTCACTGAGTAAGAATGTAGAAAATTATGTTATTCTTGTTTAACAGATCTAAAGAAATTACTTGCAATGTTGCTGGACTATTGAATGTATTACCATTGCTGAAACCCCATGAATTCATTTATCTGCAGTATGGTTTTTGTATGTAACTGGCTTAAAAAAGTTATAGTGATTGTAAGTCACTTTTCTAAAGCAATATTTGTAAAGAATCTCTCATCACTCTCAGTTTTATATTCCCATAATGACGCTTAATCAAGTTCTGCAGATATCACAACTTAGGAATGTAGCACCACTATTGCTATTAGTAGTAGTAGTTGTATTAGTGGTAGTATAAGTGTAGTATTAATATTGTCAAGGGTACAGAGTACAGTGAAATTCTTACTTGCACATCTAACCAACACACAGAATGTCACCATTTAACTTAATGTTATTTAACAGACAACACAAATCAGCATACCTGAAGTCTCAATGGATACCAGCATCCTTCTTTTTCAGTTATTTATGATTCATCATCTGACAATTCCACCCATCATTTTTATGAGACTTACAGGTATATGAGTTAAAGAACCTGGAAATGTGAGAAAAGACATTATCTCTAATAATTAGTATGCAGACTGTAAATGTCATAGATACACATTTACAATGTGTTTGTTTAGCAAATGATTTTAATCAAAGAAACTTATAAAGGAGATCAACATAATTGAGTAACATTAGTCTGAAGACTGTTTGGGAACAACTGTTACAGAGCAAGTTACAAAACTGAGTGAAGAGCTCAAAACAAAAAAAAATTACAATCCCCAGATATACAAAACCTAATAGGTGATATCACTCAGACAGGAGAGTCTTCAAACACTTCTTGAACATATCAGGGGAGTCAGAGTTTCAAACTGAGATGGGCAGCTCGTTCCACCAGCCGTCTATACGTGAAAAGAGTTTGGATTGAGATTTGATGCCATGCAGAGGTAGCATCCCCAGATGGTGAGTGGTCGAGATGGAGCACAGGACCTCACAAGGGTCTCTCCATAGGTAGGTACAGACCCACTGACTACTCTGTAGGCAAACATCAAAGATCTGAACTTAATATTTGTCACTGCAGGAAGTCAGTGTAGTGATCTGAAGAGAGGAATGAAATGTGCCCAGCTTGACAGGTTGAGCACCAGACGTGTCATTGCATTTTGAATAAACTGCAATGGCTTTCTGACATATGCTGATGCTCCTTCCAGCTGAGCATTGTGAAAGTCAAATAGTGACAAAATCAAAGCCTAGGCCAGAAGTTGTGCTGCATACTCTGTCAGATATGGTCGGATCTTGCAGATATTATACAAAACGAATCTGTAGGACTGAGAGACCACAGCAACATGGTCCTTAAAGGACAGCTGGTCATCCATCACCACCCCAAGGTTACATACCCACTTGGCAGGTGTTAATGATAATGAACCAAGCTGAACAGTGAAGGGGATGGATGAGCTGGAATAACAAGAAGGTCCATCTTTTTTTTTTTGTTCTTTATTTCGCCTTATACAATTTCTATTTTATATTTTCAATATTTAGTTTTTGCATACCCCTTGGGGTCAGAGCGCAGGATCAGCCATTGTACAGCACCCCTGGAACAATTACAGGTTAAGGACCTTGCTCAAGGGCCCAGCAGATTAGAATCTCTTTTGGCAGTGACGGGAATTGAACTGGCAACCTTCGGGATACCAGCGCAGATCCTTAGCCTCAGAGCAACCACTCTGCCCTTATTGTCAGGCTGACCTGGATATAATGTTCCTTCATCCAGGTTGCATTATCAGTGAGAGATGCAGAGACTTTACCATGTGGTCCTCTGAAGGAAACGACAGCAAAGCAATGATAAGAGAAAACATGTTACTGGATGATAGTGCCTGTTGAAGAGGTGTAAAGGGATAACAGAAGATGGTTGGAGAATGTCACACTTTACTAGGGTTTAACAGTGATGATTCCTTTGAAGGTTGGGCCAATTATATATACAGTAGGTTGACTTAATTCTTTCCTGAGCACACCCTGCTTTTCATGTGATCCTGCCTACATCCTTGTTTTCTGTCCTATTATGACTGAGAGGTCTTTTGCATACAATATTTTAAAAAAATATATATTTTTGCAGTTTCTTTAACTTTAAATGGCATCTTCACAAAAGATTCATTTAGAGCACTGCACCGATATTCAATGTGTGAAAGATTACACCAATGAACAGATAACACATCAGCAAAGGAAAAGGAGAAAAAAACTCAGGCTGATGGAATTTAGAGAATATAAACCTATAAATACATTAAAATGCTAAAGTAGTAAAAAAGCATACAATAAAACTGAATTAGTGAAATGCAAGGAGCCCCGTCAGGAATAGTCTACTGTGCCAGACACGAGTGCTTAGGGGATACCTTCAGGGCTCAGATGAGGTCAGCAATGTCACTCCACACCATGATTGTGTGCTGTTGTTAACACCTTCTTCCCTTTCCTCTGTAGTTCTGAATCTAACTGACATCACATCCTCCACAGCTCCTTCCGGAAACCTCTCTATGTAAACTGGCCCAGTAACCAGAAATTGGTGCTCATTCTAGAACATGCAGTTGAGGAAGATGAAGCTCCTACTTAGAGCGTTCTATAAATGACTGCCCACTTTGTTACTGGCGGCTGCCCACTTTGTTACTGGCGGCTGAGGCTGTTTACTTTTTGTTGTCTTTATTTTCATTTCTTAAACGGGTATTCACCAAGGAGGTGTCGCAATGCTTCACCTTGTCCCTGTTCTTTTACTGTTATAGCTGTAAGGGAGTAACATTGTAGTTCAGAAATATCACTGAAACTAACTGGAGTTATGAAGTAATCAATATAGGTGTTAGCTTTACCACAAACTACTTTGATATTTTTGGCAGACACCTCATTATCCAAGATTTTATGTACATAACTTTTGCATAACTTTTGGATTTTGCTCTTGTCTTTGTTCCTTTGCTGTGCATATGTTTCTGGGCTTTTTTGGCTGTCTTGTCTGTTCTGTATCAACATTTTTTAGCTTAAAGGCACAAGTACAATATATTTTTGCTTTTATCCAATTTGTCATTGCTTCTTCATCTTTAGGTGGAGTTTTTGGCTCTGAGGCCAGGGATCTACACTGGCAATCGGAAGGTTGCCAGTTCAAATCCCATAAATGCCTTTAGTGATTCCAGTCCATTGGGCCTTTGAGCAAGGCCCTTAACCTGCAATTTCTCCATCCTGGGTATGACATTAACCTGCATCCAGCCCTGTAAGCAGGTTGGGTAGCTGGGTGGAAAATTTGGCACTTCAGCCACTATAAAAAAACTCACACTGTTCCACTCCAGTTGAACTAGAATGGCGCTGAGATTTCACCCGTTGCCCGGCTGTGATTGGGTCCTAATTTGGGATCATGAGGTGGTTTGTCGTGTGGTGGATGCTGCAAAGCGCTCCCAACCTCTTCTTCTTTGACTGTTGCTTGTCTATGACTTGTTCACTAAGTGCTTCTTCTTCTTCTTTCGGCTGCTCCTGTTAGGAGTTGCCACAGCAGATCATCTTCTTCCATATCTTTCTGTCCTCAGCATCTTGCTCTGTTACACCCATCACCTGCATGTCCTCTCTCACCACAACCATAAACCTTATCTTAGGCCTTCCTCTTTTTCTCTTGCCTGGCAGCTCTGTCCTTGGCATCCTTCTCCCAATATACTCAGCATCTCTCCTCTGCACATGACCAAACCAGCGCAATCTCACCTCTCTGACTTTGTCTCCCAACTGTCCAACTTGAGCTGACCCTCTAATGTCCTCATTTCTAATCGTATCCATCCTCGTCACACCCAATGCAAATCTTAGCATCTTTAACTCTGCTGCCTCCAGCTCTGTCTCCTGCTTTCTGGTCTGTGTCACCGTCTCCAACCCATATAACATAGCTGGTCTCACTACCGTCCTGTAGTCCTTCCCTTTCACTCTTGCTGATACCCGTCTGTCACAAATTACTCCTGACACTCTTCTCCACCCATTCCACCCTGCCTGACCTCTTTTTCACCTCTCTTCCACAATCCCCATTACTCTGTACTGTTGATCCCAAGTATTTAAACTCATCCACCTTCACCAACTCTACTTACTGCATCCTCACCATTCCACTGACCTCCTTCTCATTCACACACATGTATTCTGTCTTGATACTACTGACCTTCATTCCTCTCCTCTTTAGAGCATATCTCCACCTCTCCAGGGTCTCCTCAACCTGCTCCCTACTATCGCTACAGATCACAATGTCATCAGCAAACATCGTAGCCCATGGGGACTCCTGTCTAATCTCGTCTGTCAATCCTTCCATCACCATTGCAAATAAGAAAGGGCTCACAGCTGATCCCTCATGTTATCCCATCTCCACCCTGAATGCATCCGTCACTCCTACCGCAGACCTCACAATGGTCACACTTCTCTCATACATATCCTGTACCACTCTTACGTACTTCTCTGCCACTCCTGACTTCCTCATACAATACCACAACTCCTCTCAAGGCACCCTGTCATATGCTTTCTCCAGGTCCACAAAGACGCAATGCAACTCCTTCTGACCTTCTCTATACTTCTCCATCAACATCCTCAGAGCAAACATTGCATCTGTGGTGCTCTTTCTTGGCATGAAACCATACTGCTGCTCACTAATTATCACCTCACTTCTTAACCTAGCTTCCACTACTTTTTCCCATAACTTCATGCTGTGGCTCATCAATTTTATCACCCTGTAGTTACTGCAGTCCTGCACATCCCCCTTATTCTTAACTATCGATACCAGTACATTTCTTCTCCACTCCTCAGGCATCCTCTCACTTTCCAAGATTCCATTAAACAATCTGGTTAACTCCACTGCCATCTCTTCTAAACACCTCCATGCTTCCATAGGTATGTCATCTGGACCAATGGCGTTTCCATTTTTCATCCTCTTAATAGCTGTCCTTACTTCCTCCTTGCTAATCCGTTGCACTTCCTGATTCACTATCTCCTTTCAATTTCTTCTCTCTCTCGTTCTCTTCATTCATCAGCCTCTCAAAGTACTCTTTACATCTTCTCCACACACTCTCCTCACTTGTGAGTACGTTTCCATCTTTATCTTTGATTACCCTAACCTGCTGCACATCTTTCCCAGCTCGGTCCCTCTGTCTAGACAATCGGTACAGGTCCTGTTCTCCCTCCTTAGTGTCCAACCTCTCATACAACTCATCATACACCTTTTCTTTAGCCTTTGCCACCTCTCTCTTCACCTTGTGCCTTATCTCCTTGTACTTTTGTCTACTCTCTTCATCTCTCTGACTATCCCACTTCTTTTTTGCCATCCTCTTCCTCTGTATTTTCTCCTGTTCTTCCCCATTCCACCACCAGGTTTCCTTTTCCTCCTTCCTCTGTCCAGATGTTACGCCAAGCAGTGTAGGGGGAATGCACCATTGTAATACTTTGTACATATCTTCAAAGGTGACATTTTTTATGTAACAGGGGAGTTCCAGTGTTTCATTTACTGAATATTGGTATAGCTTAGGGAAAAAGAAAGTCTGTACTTGTAATATGAAAAAATAATGCAATAAAAGAAATGAAAAGAAAGTCAGGTAGATTAGGTTTTTGACTAGGCAGTCTTTTTTTTAAATATGATTTATTTTTATGTACACTCTCATAATAAGCAAAGCATGTAGGAAATGTGTATGGTGTAAGGCGAATAATTGGTTGATTGATTAATTGATGGATTTATTGATTGATGTTAATCAATAAGTTAATTAATAATTAGTGTTGCCTTTGGCAATTCTAATAATAAATTAAAAATAAAACAGTAAGATGTCCATCTAGTGATGTCAAATAATGTAATGTGTGTGAGGATTTTAACTTCTGTTCATCCAAGAATCTCTGTTTCATCTTCAGGCTGAGATGCCAAAAATATAAACATCCATCCATCCATTTTCCAACCCGCTGAATCCTAACTACAGGGTCATGGGGGTCTGCTGGAGCCAATCCCAGCCAACACAGGGCACAAGGCAGGGAACCAATCCCAGGCAGGGTGCCAACCCACCACAGGACACACACAAACACACCCAGCACACACTAGGGCCAATTTAGAATCGCCAATCCACCTAACCTGCATGTCTTTGGATTGTGGGAGGAAACCGGAGTGCCCGGAGGAAACCCATGCAGACACGGGGAGAACATGCAAACTCCACGCAGGGAGGACCCGGGAATCAAACCCAGGTCCCCATGTCACCCAACTGCGAGGCAGCAGCGCTACCCACTGCGCCACCGTGCCGCCCAGTGAGGTTTATACATTTTTGAAATTCTACATTGAATAACCTCCACTCTCTTTGTTGTACTATGGTTGTGATGACAGACTGTTCTTTTAACCAATAGCCCAGACATACTTCCTGCAGTAAACTAAATAATACAAATGTATTCAAAACATTAGACTAATGAAAGATGCATATACAGTATGCAAGTATATATTTTGATAGTTGCCCGGACACCACCAGTCGGAGACCACATCTTTATAAAAAGCACACGTTTATTTTCCATTAATAAACACAGTGTCACACAGCACACAATTCACAAAGCAATAATCACCACTGATTCTCTCTTTCTCAGTCCTTGGCTGCCTCTACTCTCCTCCTGGGAGCTTCGTCCTACTCCCACTCCCGACTCTGGCTCTCTGATTGTAAGAAGGCGGCCCCTTTTATTCCTGCCCGGATGTGCTCCAGGTGATTGATGACGTCCATCGGGCAGCACTTCCTGGTGTGGCGGAAGTGCTGCCCTTTGCCCCGGAAGCACTCTGGGCGTCTCTGGCAGGTTCCTCCTCCATCTTGCCGAGTGTGGCAGAAGTAACAATATCCGGGTCTCACGAGGTTTAACACGCCCTCTGGCGGTGGCCACGGGTCCCAACGAGTTCGAATCTTTGCTCTCTTTTCCCGTGGTCCTTTCCTGCTCCATGACGGTTGTGCCCTCGTGGCCCGGAAGCTATTCCCGCCACCTTCCGGTCCTTTTAGGCGTGCCGGCCAGGTTATAACCCTGGCCATCTGCGACTATATATATATATATATATACTGTATATATATATATATATATATATATATATATATATATATATATATATATATATATATATATATGATGGACAATAACAAGCAGCACAAAATATAAAATTACAATAGCTTAGTTGAATGCTATAGAAAAAGGTGCATAATGATTTCTAATTTCAATTTATGTGCTCAAGATGGATAAGTTCATTAGCTTGTTATAAAGTTTCTGGTGTCTGCATTGTGAAGTTGGCATTCATTTGCTCACAGCTAGTCTTCACTAGGTTAACATCCTGACTGTCATGGTCTTGGAAGCTCAAAGCACATAGTCTTAAAAACACTCCCAAAAGTGTCAAGCCTTGGCTAGTAATAGAGCAAATACAGTGTCTTAAAAAAAATAAAAGATTTAGTTTTAACAAAAATGCTCTGTCACAATATTATGAAGCTCTGAGGAGATCAAAAGGAATAAAATGCCTGTAAAAGCAATTCCAAAACCAAACAAAGTCCAAATACAGATATTTCAAGAATGGTCAAAAACTCAAAAAATTAGCAAGCACCAAACAATGCAAGATAGACTCACCAAACTTCCAAGCAAATTCAATATCAACTGCCAGGAACTATGGGAAAGCAGTTCCTGGCAGTGATTGGCAGGTGGCCTCACCTCTTGGGGGACCACCCAAAAAAACACATGGAAAATAACCCAGGCATAGTAATCAATACAGATAACAAGCAAAAGAAACATTAAAATAAATAAATGATTCAAGAACTAAAAAAATGAAATAAAATATGCATTGGAACAACAGCCAAAAGAGAAACTCTGGCTGAAATGTAACACATACACAGTGCATGTTTGTGAGATGCTGCTCTGAACTTTCCTGCTGGATTTAGGAAGAAACTTATAACAGCTAAAAACTTATCCTTCATTAAGATTATAATTTTTCAGTTACAGAGATACCAATACCATAATACATTAGCTGGCTTTATCCTAACTACTAAGATACAATTAATCGTTCTCAGAATCAATATAGGTGTACTTTTGGTTTGGTGTGGACAATGCTTTGCTCACTTCCTGTCTGGCTTTCTCTGGCACATGTAAAGAGAGTTGAAGTGTGCTTTTCTTTCTTTTGTTCAGACTTTTCTTATTCTTTGTCTTGGCTGCATCTTCTGGTTCCGAGCAGTAATGCAGGTTTCTCTTTAAGGTTTCTACACACAGTATCCTTTTTTTGGATAGCAAAAAGTTTACATCTACTTAGCAGTTAATAATCATTCAACTCCTGTTTTAAGCAAGATGAACATGTCTCTTTTTTCTATGGTCTTTTATTGATGAACTTGCTATTTATTATTTTTTTGCAAAGTTTGGACTTCCATCCATCCATCCATTTTCCAACCCGCTGAATCCGAACACAGGGTCACGGGGGTCTGCTGGAGCCAATCCCAGCCAACACAGGGCACAAGGCAAGAACCAATCCTGGGCAGGGTGCCAACCCACCGCAGGTTTGGACTTCCTGCCTGATTTGGAGTTGCATGAGGAGGCAACTCTTCCACTTTTCCAGTCAAGCACCAGATTGCTCTTCAGAGTAAAAAGGTCACTCCGGCCTTTATTACAGACACACCCTAGGCACACCCTAGGTAACAAGCAGAATTACTGCCAGGTTGAGACCAGTGAGTGTGTAAAGAGAGTGTAGATCTGATGCTTACCATGGTCTCTAAAAGAAGGAGTAGCTGTTTGGCCTTTGGTTCCTTGGGTGAAGCTTTTGTTCATCAATTGTGCCCATCGTTAAATTATGGTTCTTTGTTAGAGCCGAATGTTTTAACAGGCAAAACAAGAAGACAACTCTGGGGTGTCACTTGGTGACTAATCATTTTATCAGATAAAACCCTGAGGCAGCATTCCAAAGAGGCCCTGTGGAGATAAAACTGACCCTCTTGTTGGAACTGAGTGTCTAGCACTTTGCATTTTATTAAAGTTTTTGGGTGCCAAAGCATAACTAAATAGGTAAAGTCAATCTGTCCTACAAGACTGACTGTATGTCATTGTCACATCAGTCTGTCTATCCATCTGAATACATGCAACTTAGCTCCCCCGGACTGAGTTTCTTGAAATTTAGTTCAATTATTCTTCATGTAGATTTGTCTGAAAAGTTATTTTGTTTAAATATCTTGAACAGATTGCACTGTACAAATGTTTGACATTTCAAAAATGCCCACTTAAAAAGCATTGGTAAAGTTTTGAAATTGTCTGTCTTAAAACTGAGAAGCATTCTCTTGACTATAATAACTGAAAAATGTACTCTTTCAGATTTGGACGCAAATGTTATGCCTGCGTAACTTTTCTAGTCTGAATGTTGGTTCTAAATATATACTGCTGTGACAAACATGTCCTAAGATTTTCTAGGCAAGGAAGGGAAAAGTTTCAAGGTAAGGTAGTTGTTCTCACTAATCATGGCACTGGAGGGTGGTGACACATTGCATGTTGATGAGAGACAGAATTTCACTATGCACTTGGCTATTTATTTTGATATTTTAGAAAAGTGTTTTTTGAAAAGTTTATTACTGCAAGTGAATGTTAATTGTTAAATTACAATGGGTTCAGAAAATATTCAAATCACTTCATTTTCTGCATACTTTATTGTGTTGTAGATTTAATTTGAAGTTTTTTTAGAAAGGTTTGCAAATTTATTATAAAATCAAAAACTGAAATGTCTCATTCATATAGGTATGCAGACCCTTTACTGTGGCATATTGATTTAATTATCCTTGAGATGCATCTAGAACTTAATTTGAGTTCACCTGTGGGAAATTAGATTGATTGGTCATTGTTGCATATAAGGTCCCACCAATCACACTGCATTTCATGACAAAAAACCAAGCCATGAACTCCAAGGAACTCTCTGTAGACTTCAATGATCAAATTGTGGTAAGGACAAGACCAGGACAAGGGTATAAAATCAGTTCTAAAGCTTTGAATGTTCCCCAAAGAACAGTGGTCTCCATAATAATAATGGTCTCCAGAGGTCATTTGCAGAGATGGAAGAACCTGTCAGATGGATGACCATCTTAGAAGCTCTCTTGGATTAAAGGCCTGTGAAAGCCCACTTTACGTTTGCCATATGGCATTTAAAGGACTCTGATGGCATAAGAAAGAAAGATTTTCTGGAGTGATGAGACAAATATTGAATTCCTTGAACAGAAATCCAAGCACTATGTCTGGCAAAGACCACACACTGCTCATCACCTGCCTAATGCCATCCCAAGCACTGGGGATGCTTCTCAGTGGAAGGGACAGGGAGAATTGAGAATTTGAGTCGACCTGTGGGAAACTGGAATTTGAATTGGGGGAAGGATGTATGCTGCCAAAAATAGAGAGGTCCTTGAAGAAAACCTGCTCCAATATGTACATAACCTCAGTGTGAAGCTACATTTAACCCTTCAGCATGACACAGACACACAGCATACAGCCAAGACAATGCTGGGGTGGCTTCAGGACAAGCCTCTGTCTCTCCTTTGGCTCAGCCAAAGCCAAGACTTAAACCCCATAGAACATCTGTGGAGAGACCTGAAGATGGCAGCTTACAGACACTTCCCATTCACTCTAACAGAACTTGAGACGGTCTGCCAGGAAGAATGCAATAAACTGACCAAATCCAGGTGTGCAACGTTTGTCAAGACGTATTCTTGAATACCTGAAGCTGTAATTGTTGCTAAAGAGGTTTCTAAAAAGTACTGAATTAAAAGTCTGAATACTTAAATGAATGAGCGATTACGGTTTTTGAATTTGAAGAATTTTACATTTTGGATTATTAAACTGATGTGCAAAAAATAGCAGGTTTATCCATTTAAAGTTAAATGTACAACACAGTAAAGTAGGAAGAATGTGAAAGGGTCTGAATAGTTTCTGACATTACGTATGCTGACCAGGAACAGGTACCTTTGCATAGAAATGTTCAACTGAGAAGGGTCATGCTGTATTCCATAAGTGTAGATTCTCAAAAGCCGATTGCTAAGACAGTACTACACCAAAGTTATTCCAGCCGAAAGGCATGAAAGGCACAGCATTGATCATAAGGCAAAGTTAAACATTATGTATTCATCAGATTTAAAGTGCTGCCCTGGCATATAAAGAAAATTTGATGTTTTATCTCTTTTGATTGCTTGGATCCATTTTCTTCTGTATGTTACATTGCTGGAAAAGCTGTCAAAATTTAGGCAAGGTTGTTTTTATTTTGAATTTAAACGCAGAGGGGCACTCTAGAGGCTCCTGAGTTGTGATTCTGCCATTGTTTAGAATATTTGAAAGGAAGATTACCTATTGGCGATGCCTCCTGGAAAAAAAATTATGTGAAGAAGGTTAATTGAACTTTAATGTATGAGTGGGTTCTGGGATTCACTGAAACTCTATTTAGGGTTGGTTCCTGCCTTCTGCCTTGTGTTGCTGCGATGCACCAGACCCCAGCAACCCTGAGTTGGATTAAACAGGTTTGAGAATGTTATTTAATGTTACATTGTTAACTAAATTATAAATATCAAAGGTAATGTTGCAGGATGCATCATGTTTCATCATTATGAAGAACTGCTAATAGTACAGTGCTTTGTGTTAGGGATTCCATTGACTTCGTAAAGTTACATTTTCTCTGCTATTGACTAACACACCGGTAAATTGCTGACTATGCGCTATCACTATTGTCTCTTATTAACCTCTCACACTTTCAAACCCTTTTCTTTTGTTCAAAGCCCTGTTGTGTAACTTTAAGTAAACATGTATTTAGGGCTGCAACTCTTGCATCTCTTTCGTTAGGTTTATCTACAGCGTAAGGCTTTATCTCTTGCATTTCAGGTCACCTGTACTGTGCCTGTCACTTCTAGTGTGACAGATCCTAGCTTTTGAGTTTGAGATTGGCTGGAGGCTAAGCGTGTCAAAGACGGAGGCAGATGAGCACAAGCAGACAAGTACTGGGTGTGAGAGAGAGAATGTTCTTCGTTTAAAGAAAGTAAGACAACAACGATAGTGTTGTAGACTGCATCTTCTAATTTTAACAAAAGAATAGGTGCCACTGCATAGGCTCCGTCTTTGATAGAATTATCTGTAAGCCAATCAGCGCTTTCTTCTTGTTAGGAGGCGGGTCTATATGGGCAAGTCCGTTTAAAGGGGGCGGAGAAATATTCTGCGAGAAAAGAAAGCGATGGCAAACCCGAGCAGCTTGGCGCTTTACATTTAGAGAAGTTAGGCTGGAAGCGGCAGTGCTGTTCGTACACGGGGTTGGGACTGCAGCGAGACTTACTTTGGAAATATTTTGTGGCACGTCCAAAAAAAGCATACAAACTGGAGCTAGCTTGCCTGTAAGTATTAGTTGGTATGTGACTTATTACATGTTGTGCTGCTGATTTTTTCTTTGGAGTCCTTTTTGTATACCGTACTGTAGTTGTCCCGTGGTGAAGTAGAAGAGCGACTGCAAGACTGAGCGCCAGCGGCCAGGGTGGTAGCTGCATTTAAACTGACTCGTGAGTTCTAGTCTGCTGGTATTCGCACACACTTGCGCAGCCTTGTGTTTTTAACATTCCTGAAAAGTTTTGATACAAACATGCCTTTTAAGAAATGCTCTTTAGTCGGTTTGTAGACTCTTAGATGTCCCTGTTGCTTAAGTTCGTCATCATCCTTTTGCTGCCCTCGGCTTTATCCAGAAAAAGTCTGTTTACAAGATTGGCAGAAGACAAATACTAGAAGTTATTCAATTTAGATACTGCTGTAATTTATGTACAGCTACCATATCCGTTTATACGATTAGTATCTTAAATGAATAAGACAGAAGCAGAAGAATGGCAGCTCCTTGCCAAACACGCTTGCCTGTAATATCATCGGAGTTATTGTTTCATAGGGGCATATCCTTTATTGTGCACTCAGTTTAACCTTTTAATAAGTATTCTGCCGGTCTGCGTCACTGGTTGGGGACTGGTAAACATTTCCTGTTGAACACAATGCATTTCTCTGCATGCATATAGTTTTAATAACGTGCCTCTCTTTTTTTCGGACGTCAATGATACAGTGCAGATCTTAGTCGAGAGCAGAACATTCAGTGCCCCGCAGAGTGTGCACTACGATACAGTACTGGATTATTCTAATGCACTCCATTAGGCCTGGGTGGATAATATATTAATAAAATATTAGGTTAGCCTAGAGTTTTTACGGACCTTGGTTCAAACTGCAGTCAGGTTGCTGACTGAAAGTTTCATGCTCACCTTTGTTTTTTGTATGTTTGTAATCGTGACACTGCAGCATGCATCTCAAAGACTTGTGATTTTAGTCTACTTGAACATGCATGATCGAGTACGTGAGTGTGCCCCGTGGTGAACTCCATGAACTCCTACACTTATGCTGCCAAAAGAAAACTTGGTTTGTGTACTGAGCAGTTTTAATAAGGGGATTGATTAAAGTTTAAAAAACGGGCAGCATGAGGACTCAGTGGTTATTAATGCTGCCTTGTTCCACCAGAGAAATGAGTTCAAGTTTCTGCCTGGTTACTCTCTGTGGGCAGATTATATATGCTCCCTGTGTTCCTCTAAGTGTTTTCTTCTGGTCTCCAGGTTTTCTTCCACATCATGAAAACCAGATATATTGGATTAACTGAAGTCACAAAATTGGCCTGGTATAAGATTCCACATGATGTCTTAGAAAGGACTGGTATCCCATTTATGGTTGATTCAGACCCCATGCATCTGCTAATGTCAGGAGGGGCTGCAGGTCTCCAAGCCCATATAATGGAATAAATTGCTTCAAAAAATGGATGGCAAGATGAATAGTGGCAGCTCTCTGAATTGGGGTAGGATTGCATTCATGTGAAATTTCTGCATCCAGTAGCACATGAACATAACATTAGTTTGCCCATATAACACATAATAACATATAATTATTTATATAACATATAATTTCCCAGGGAAATTCCTGTGGATTATAACCTGGCAGTTAGTGAGTCAAATTTCTATGGATTCTTGACAATGATTTGTTCATACACCCCTCATCTCTATAGTTTTCTAGTAACATCATTGTATAGCATGCACATGTGTAAGAAGGTACAGGGAGTTGCTCAGTCAGCAACTACCATTTAACATTTTTTTTTATTATCAGAGGTGAGGTTTAATACATACTAGGTGAAGATTTTTCTGATTTTTTTCAAACTAGTAAAACACATTTTTTAACTATACAAACGCACAGATACTATATGACAATTAAAACTGAACACAGTGTATGTACCATTCTTTGGTTGTCCACCATGTATTCATCCCAGAGGTAGAGATGTGATATGTCATCGTGGCATATATTTAACTTGTATGACAGTATGCAGTCTCACAAGCAAAAGAAGACATAACTTAAAGTATTTAAAGTAGTGGTAGACTTTCATCCCTTTAACTTTGGGGAAAGGACTTTTTGTGAAACATTTTTAATAAGGTAGCTGTAAATAGATAAAATAGTGCTGGTTTGTATCTTGCAAGCTAAGTACATTAAGTGGAGTCAGATCTTAAACAAGATTATCAATGTATGATCTCAAGCTAAAGACCAAAATGGGTGTCATGGTTAGAGACAAGAGTGAAAACAAAGCTTTTAGATAATTAGGAAGATAAGCATTGAAGGAGAGCTGGTTGTAGCCTGGAATCTTGACACATATTTCTTTGACCAAAAGAATCAATGAACTTGTCTATTTTAAAAAGGTCAAAATCAAGAAACGGATAGTATTTTATTGTGCCATGCAAAGATGTGCACTGTGTTTTCCCTTTCTAAGTGTGTCTGTTCCTACTTCTTTGAGCCTGTGCTGGAGAAAACATGCTTGTAAAGGTGATAGATGAATGTACTGAAATTGTGCTGATGAAAGAGGGGGCAGAGTGAAGGAATAGCCCAGATGGGTTGTGACCTGAGAGAATTTAAAAATATTTCAAAGAACAAAGAAATCCAAGACCCATCTGCAATGTGTGTCCTTCAGAAAGTAAAAAAAAAAAATGGGTAGGGTTTAATGGAGGAAGGAAACAGCGCCTAGCTAAAAAGACGACACATCGTCCCAAGACCTAGGAAATACATTGACACAGCCCTTTTAGTGGTAGAGACTGGCAAGGAAGCAGGTTATTTCTTTTTCACATGCTTAGTGGCAAAAGACATACTGTAGTGTCAGAGCAGGAGTAGCACCACAAGGACCAGAGGCTAAGACTAAGACCTGGCCCTTTAAAGCATACAGTGGTCTATGGGCATACCTAAGTGTCCTGCGGCAAAAGACTTGCTCCTGATCTCACAATTATTGAATATGGAGTTATGAGGTAGACAGGCCAGGTAAGAGAAGAGAGACAGATAGGAGGTCAAAAGGAGTGTTTTGTGTGGCATGTTAGGGTGACTTATCTACTTGCCCACCTCATCAGGTAGACAGGGTTCAAAGCCTGTGCAGGCAGGACCAGAATGGCAATAGGTGTTATAATTTTGTACTTTGCAGTTTTTCCATGTGTTCACGGTTCCCAGTGTACTTTATTAGTTTAATAAAGACAATCTTTTATATATTTTGTATCATTAAATTTATTTAAGGTTGGAAACAGATGGTAAAAAATGCCCATTTGTGTTTCTCAATGGTCAGCAATTTCTACCTTTGGCTTTGATGAAAAATATGTTGCATTCACATTCACTTGCTCTGGGAATTTGCCGAGTTCTCATTTGTGAAATCTCATCCTACATCTTTATTGTGTTCATATAGATTTATGGAAATCATTTTTGGAGAAATAGTGATTTGTTGCTCAGTCTGCACAAAAAGCAAATGTATATTACCCCGTTCTTTTTTTTTTCCAAAATAAAAATCAAGCTATCACCATTGAGCATGTATTGCTTTGCTCCTATTACAGTGTAACCATAAAAATATAATTTATGTTTAACCTGCATGCAATTTATTATTTTTTTATATAATGCAATGATGTGAGAGGCCAATGCAATGTCATAACTCTGCTAATTTTAGTAGCAAATTTCTTTCTGAATTTTTCCACTGGAACTTACTACTTTTAAATGGAATTTAAATTTTCCCCCTGAGAAACTCAGTGCCATGTATCACATGACTGTACCACTAGTTCCCTTATTTCTGCATCCAGCCAATTTCTGACACTTCCCAAATAACTAGCCTTGCAAAACAAATAAGTACATTTCTTATGACATTGATTTGTTTGGTTTACATTTTGTTTTTAGTGTTGGTATCATGATTAGTTCACTTTTCTTTTCTACCCTTGTTATTCTTGTTGTCAGAGCCTTTTTTCTTCTCTTTAAGACACAATAGTATATTTGAGCAAACATTTTTTTTTCAGATTTTTCCATTTAAGTAATTTTTTTAGATATAGTTAGTCCTGAAATCTAGGCTTTTACTTTTTTGTGCTAGGAACAGAACTTCGAGGGGCACAATAGGAGGGAGAAATCACGGGGAACTGAACTGCATTCAAATTTTATGAAAACGGATTTTTTTTAACAATGTGTAGGTGTTCAGGTGTGTCCCCACAAAGTTCTTGAAGCAGTAAAGATGGTCATTACTGCTAAAAGGTTTGGCATGGCCTAAAAGAACATAATTGACGCACATAATGGACTTCAGATGCTGCGTAGAAATGTAGTTATAAGTGTGAAGTTATTGGTCTTATCTTTAGTCGCATAGTGTTAAAAACTGATAGAATGAAGCAGTCAACTGCTGTGGCCAATTGGAGCGTTCACCCTATAAATAGGTTATGACCTAATGTGACAGTTTGGGATATGAAGAATGGAAAGACTCACATAGAATTAATTAAAAAAGAAGTTGCTCAATTTTTTTTTTCAGAAGCTTAATTTTACCACATTTTAAAACATAATTTACAAATATCTAGTACAAAATGTGTGCTTTGGTTAAAACAACATTTTTTTTTTTTTAAATAATCGTGTCCTGATATGATTGCTTTGGTTGCACGGCCTTTACATGCTTCTTATTTGATTTTTGTCTTTCAGAGCTTAATTGTACTATGTCCAATTTGAACTGGAAACCTTTTGTTTATGGTGGGTTAGCTTCTGTTACTGCAGAATGTGGTAAGCATTAAAAGCTTGTAATAATTGAAACTAACTGTAGTTGCAAATTTTAACAAGAGTAAATAGATATTCCTGAGTACATTCTTTTTAATAAATTTTGGGGATAGTTCATACATAGGTAAAGTGGTGAGACTAGTGTGCAGAATTTCATATTTATTAAGATTTACTCCATGAACATACTATATTAGCTACTAGGTTAATTTATAGCATACTTAAATCGAACCAAATGCAATGGTAGTAACTGCTGTAGACCTGACCTGCATCTACTCTGAACA
This sequence comes from Erpetoichthys calabaricus, assembly GCF_900747795.2. NCBI lineage: Eukaryota > Metazoa > Chordata > Cladistia > Polypteriformes > Polypteridae > Erpetoichthys > Erpetoichthys calabaricus. Next base: position 110,708,501 of record NC_041397.2, read on the forward strand.
AGCCTGATGATGCATGCACAATGTAGGGCATTCATTGCATATTGCTCTTCAGCAGAACTTCAATACAAGCACTGACTAAGTAAAAGCAATCTTTACCCAAACAGGGCAGCTCAAAATACTACTTGATTTTTCCCCAGACATGATCAGGTTTTGTCAGGTTGGGGAGCATGTACTGGTACAGCGCGTTGCCGCACCCACCACACAACAAAACAGCTTGGGATCCTGGTTGGGAAATCCATAGGCAGATACGCGGTCCAGTCCCACCCTCCAGAAATGACCATCTTTGTGCTGCAGCCAGGTGTTATGTGGGCATCCCCTTGGTCTGGTCCAGCCGCTGGGGTCCTCAACAATGAGGATCTTACGAGCCGGATCACCCTTTCGGGGAATCGCGCCACATGGCTGTAGTGTCATAACTGACGCTGCCTCACGATGCAAGTAATGTGCCTAATTCAGGACTCCGTGAGCAACTGCTCATTTGACACAAAGTCAAACCAGTGGTACCCAAGGATTTTCCGGAGAGACACGATACCGAAGGATTTCAGTCTTCATCTCAGGTCACTGGATAGTGTTCATGTCTTGCAACCATATAGCAAGTCAGGAAGTACCAGAACTCTAAAGATTTGGACATTCGTCCTTTTGCATAGATATTGAGAGTGCCACACACCCCTTTCCAGCGACCTTATGACTCCCCCATGCTCTCCCATAAATGTCACTGACGAGGCAAGTAAACCTCTTGACAAGGTCGACACTCTCTTTGCAAACAGACACACTGCTGATTGCTGTGCTTAAGAGGTCATTAAAGGCCAGACATGATAATGAGGTTGTAATGTGAAAGAGCAACTTGACAAGATCCTTATAATTTTAAATGCTATATTTATTTAAATGCTGTATTTATTTAAAAAAGAAAGTTACCAGCTTTAAAGGTAGTGTGTGCAAATGAGAAAACTTTGTAATGGGATGCAATTTGACCAATTTTATGTCTACCTGTATTGAAGCATACTAATGTAGATCAACAGAAATTAAGTTGTCATCTAGTGCTGTTGAATGATTTTTTTTGTTGTTTTTTTGCTCTAACCTCTGTTCAGGCTTTTGACTTCTATTACTTACTTGTAGAAGACTCGCAGGAAATACAAACTGAAGTAGACTATGCAGATGGCTGTATTTAGAAATACCTTAATTTTACAGTTTTCATGCTGTTTTTAATGTTTTTTCTTCATGATGAGAAATGAAAGTAGGAGCTGTGGGGGTTTGATGAGCATGCATATTGACATGTAATTGCTAGTGCTGCTGGAGCAGAGATAGTTCTGCTTTGGCCCTTGAAAGGGAAGGCCCAGTTAAAAGCTTGAGAAGCAGAGGAAGAGAGCGTGCATATTGTAACTGTTACACTGGCAAAGGATCCTTTACAAGCCATTGTGAGAAGGTGAGCACCACCAGGGTTTGCCAGTATTGATCTTCAGCAGATGTGTCCCAGAACTAATTTACTGAGGGCACTTGCAGAGAACTAGCAGAGGCCCAGCACAGTTTTTCCAGGCTATCAAGTGGTTGACAGCTCACAGCTTAGAAAGGGATGATTGTGTTCCTCAGGAGCTAACTCAGGCAACATGGGAGCTGTCTTAGAGACGTAGTGCTTAGTCCTAGCTTTAAGGTGAGTTTTGTCATTTTTCCTCACACAGTAAAAAGATAACTTGCTTGGTTGACCAGTGACTCACTTTCTGTTTGGCTGTGTTTTATGATGAACTGTTCTGTGTAAGGTTAATTTGTCTTGTTCCCAATGCAGCCCTCACTCTGACCCAGTATGGGAAAAATGTGGCATAAGAAAAAAACAAAACAAAACACCCTATATACAGTATATATTGTGGAAATATGGAGCACAAGAAACAGAAAAAGGGTAGGTTGAGTAAAAAAAAAGTCTTTACAGGCTGGAGTCTAAAACAAAACTGAGTAATAGTATTGAAACTGGTGGTTATATAGGAGAACTGGCGGAAGTGATGTCAGTAAAGGTGGAAACGGAAGTTTTATATGTATTAGAACAGTAAAAGAGTTTTTTAGTGAATGGTAAGTTATCAAATACTATTAGATAAGAGGATTATTTATAATGATTATTGCACAATCTTAGCCTGTGGATTTGTTTAAATTACTTCCAGATTCATGATCCCAAACCCTCCTTGATTTATCAAGGAGTGTCAGTAACGAGCTAACACATATTCTTGCTTACACTTCTGAAGACCTTGAGTCTCACAATATATCTTTAAACAATGGATGTAAAATTAGCTTAGGAAGTCACAGTTGTGTGTTTTTGTTTTATTCAGGTACATTTCCCATTGATCTCACTAAAACTCGACTTCAGGTACAGGGTCAAGTAAGTGACGTGAAATATGCAGAGATTCGGTACAAGGGGATGTTCCATGCTCTTTTCAGGATATGGAAAGAAGAAGGGTTAAAAGCACTGTACTCTGGGTAAGAGGAAATTAGAGAGCATGGTCTTTAATGTCCATATAAATTCTATTTATTGTAATTAAGAATAAGAATACAAAGTATACACTGATTGTCTGAGTATATTTGAATGTAAATACAAATGCTACTAATGAATTTAGGCATGTGTATTTGTTTGATGGAAATTATTTAATGTCCTTCATTTAATATGTCTATTCAATAGTGCCCCTTCAAATGGAACTTGTGTAGTCCAGATTTTAAGGTATAAAAGAAATAATTTTGATGGAAAAAATGTGATTTCCAAGGGTAAGGCTGATGAGGAACTATTAGTAAAAAAAAACATGTCCATTTACTTTATATAATATCCATGTGATGTTTTATTTATTAAGGCAGATGATAATTCTGTATGAGAAACTGGTCCATTTTAGTTACTTGCTTAGCCTATGTATGTTGAGTGCCAGAGCATATCCTGATAAAATGGGTGCAATGCGGGAACCATCCCTGGATAAGGTAAAAGCAGGACATTACTTTGAAAATGCTGAAGTCTCAGTCATACTGGGCCATTTAAGACATGCCAGTTCACCTAAAACTTTGGAAAATAGGAAGACAACTGGATGAAAAATCACAAAGATACGAGGACAATCTGGAAATTGAAAAGAGGTGGTGACAAGTCTAGTATTCAAGCACAGTGCTCTGAAGTTAAAAGGCAGCAATATAATATAATACACCCCTCATCTTAAAATATTTAGTGTATTATATACTGTTGCAGTTCCCATTAATAAACAAGTGTGGTGCACATTCACAATTATGATATAGTTAAAAGACAAAGAATTAACATGCATTAAAACAAGATTATAATGCTTTATAACCATCAAAAAGACCTTTCACAATATTTTGCAAAAATATTAAAAGCAATATGCACAATACTAGTGGTTAGTTAAGCAGTAGGTTGCCAACCTCCATCTAAATTTAAATGGCAGTGAGACACCTTTTAGTTTGCCAGCATAATTTAAATTTTTTTGTGAATCTTGTACCTGAAGTCTGTGCCTCTTAAGTTAGTCTATTTTTTTTTTAAGTTAGTTTATTTTTCCTGGAAGATGCCTTTCTGCAGTCTCTTCACTACCAGAAAAGTGGTATATACAGAATGTGTGGCAAAATATACTTTACTATTAATACAGTATACAAGGGAGGAAAAACACATAGAATGCACAAACTTTCTTATTCCTATTCAGCTTTCCAACTTTCATATGTCCTCAAAGAACTCTCCCATCCCCCCTGCTGTTTTTCTCTCGCTGTCTGTTTCTCTTTCTGTATCTCTTTTGAATCATTGAGTAGCTGTCTCAACAATCCCTTAAAATCACACAAACCATAGAATGGTCAGGATTGAAGTAATTTTGCTGCTTTTTAAAACTGATTTTAGAAACTCTATCAGTGACATTGCCATTTTGTATTTCTGTTGTTTTGCAGTACTGCATGTTGTTAGAGCACATTTGTACATGTAAAGTATATATGTGTGTATGTGATATAACAGCATCAGTTTTTAGGGGACAAAGGCACAAATTATTTAGTTCTTCGAGCAATTTCATTTGTCTTCAAATTTTCTTTGAGTTTTGATCTTTTGCGCATTTACTCCTTTGGTTCAGGCACCTCAGTGAATTTTAAGGTTTCTGATAGAGCCTGTCTGCAGTGGGTTGGCACCCTGCCCAGGATTGGTTCCTGCCTTGTGCCCTGTGTTGGCTGGGATTGGCTCCAGCAGACCCCCGTGACCCTGGGTTCGGTTTCAGCGGGTTAGAAAATGGATGGATGGATAGAGCCTGTATGACTAAACATTTGGATTGCCCTTAAAAGTTTCTCGTTACTTTAAAATAAATACTTGTGTGCTCTGTGGATTTACAACAAGAACTTTCCTTTGATCTCTAATTATGACATCAACCTTTTTTGTGTATGCATCATCCTTTGTTGATCACAACTCATGGTTGTGTTTTATTTAGAGATAGGGGACAACATGTTTTCATATCCTTCTTCAAAGCTGGGAAAGTCTCCTTTATTTAAAAATCTGATTATACAATTGTATGTAATGCAGTAACAAAAATAAAATTTGATTTTATCTATAGAGATGTGTTGTGTACTACTGAATGTGCTTAATCCAAGTGTCTAAGGGCCTCTAGATAGATTTGATTTTAGAAATGAATGGAATAATTTTCTGTGCCGTCATATTGGATAAGCTGGTATTATATATAAGTAGTACTTGATCATGAAGCTGATTTCTTAATCTTTAAAGATATGGTATCTGATTTACTTAAGATATTGATAAAATTGTAAACTGAATATGTAATTTTCTATAGTAATTACACTGTATCTTTAAATATTTTATGTCCACTTTTTTGCTTGTATGTATTTTTGTTTTAGCATTGCCCCTGCTATTTTGAGACAGGCTTCTTATGGAACTATTAAGATAGGTACCTACCAGAGCTTCAAACGTCTGTTTGTTGACAAACCAGAAGGTAAGTGAGTCAACAGTGCAATAGAAGACTTTTTATTTTACTAGTTTCTTTTTTTTTTGCTGTCTGGTTATAGCCTGTCATTACTAGGTAGAACACAATCACTTATTTACAGTGCTTTATGTTATTTTTTGTTACCAAGCCAGATAGAACTAGAGGGAAAAAACAAACCCCAAATAGAACTCATATTATTTTGGAAATCTTGTTAGGTCACCCGCAACCTCTACCTTCATGCCTTCCTTATTTCCCACTTGCTTTTACTTCCTCCACCTCTATCATTATGCACCTTCTCACCCAATAATTTTGTTTTGGCTATGCATGACCAGTTTCTGCTCATTCTTTACCTGAGCTCTTCTCTTTTTTCTCTTACTCTCAGTGAAACTAATACTGATCAATTTCTTGTCTGGTTTTCCAGGTTTTCTTCCTCATTGGTGGTCTTTTACCTTCAACACTAGAAGAGGTTCCTTGAAAACTTAAAATTATTGAAACACTAAACACTGCATTCATGCACATCTCATAATTGTTATCACTGCTGGGAATGTAGTTCTAACTTTATTAGACAGTATTCTACTTTTATCACATTGCCTTAATAGTATACCCTGTATGCTTTTTATTCTAGAATAACTAATGTCTACGTTACTTTTTTCGCCAACATCCGCATGCAAGAACCCCAGAGTTTCAAGCCCTTGTTTATACTTTTGATCATCTCTTTCATCACTTTTAAAACAAATTTTCTTGTACATACATACATATATATATATATATATATATATACAGTAATCCCTCGCTATATCGCGCTTCGCCTTTCGCGGCTTCACTCCATCGCGGATTTTATATGTAAGCATATTTAAATATATATCGCGGATTTCTGCGGACAATGGGTCTTTTAATTTCTGGTACATGCTTCCTCAGTTGGTTTGCCCAGTTGATTTCATACAAGGGACGCTATTGGCAGATGGCTGAGAAGCTACCCAACGTACTTTTTTCTCTCTCTCTCTTGCGCTGACTTTCTCTGATCCTGACATAGGGGGATTGAGCAGGGGGGCTGTTCGCACACCTAGACGATACGGACGCTCGTCTAAAAATGCTGAAAGATTATCTTCACGGTTGCTACCTTCTGTGCAGCTGCTTCCTGAAACGACATGCTGCACGGTGCTTCGCATACTTAAAAGCTCGAAGGGCACGTATTGATTTTCGATTGTTTGTTTTTCTCTGTCTCTCTATCTCTCTCTCTCTCTCTCTCTCTCTCTCTCTCTGCTCCTGACGTAGGGGGTGTGAGCTGCCGCCTTCAACAGCTTTGTGCGCGGTGCTTCGCATACTTAAAAGTCAAACAGCCCCATTGATTTGTTTGCTTTTCTCTATCTCTGTGACATCTGCTCCTGACAAGCACTCCTTTGAAGAGGAAGATATGTTTGCATTCTTTTAATTGTGAGACGGAACTGTCATCTCTGTCTTGTCATGGAGCACAGTTTAAACTTTTGAAAAAGAGACAAATGTTTGTTTGCAGTGTTTGAATAACGTTTCTGTCTCTCTACAACCTCCTGTGTTTCTGCGCAAATCTGTGACCCAAGCATGACAATATAAAAATAACCATATAAACATATGGTTTCTACTTCGCGGATTTTCTTATTTCGCGGGTGGCTCTGGAACGCAACCCCCGCGATAGAGGAGGGATTACTGTATAATATATATATATATACATATACAGTGCATCCGGAAAGTATTCGCAGCTCATCACTTTTTCCACATTTTGTTATGTTACAGCCTTATTCCAAAATGGATTAAATTCATTTTTTTCCTCAGAATTCTACACACAACACCCCATAATGACAACGTGAAAAATGTTTACTTGAGATTTTTGCAAATTTATTAAAAATAAAAAAATTAAGAAAGCACATGTACATAAGTATTCACAGCCTTTGTCGTGAAGCTCAAAACTGAGCTCAGGTGCATCCTGTTTCCCCTGATCATCCTTGAGATGTTTCTGCAGCTTCATTGGAGTCCGCCTGTGGTAAATTCAGTTCATTGGACATGACTTGGAAAGGCACACACCTGTCTATATAAGGTCCCACAGTTGACAGTTCATGTCAGAGCACAAACCAAAGGAATTGTCTGTAGACCTCTGAGACAGGATTGTCTTGAGGCACAAATCTGGGGAAGGTTACAGAAAAATTTCTGCTGCTTTGAAGGTCCCAATGAGCACAGTGGCCTCCATCATCCGTAAGTGGAAGAAGTTCGAAACCACCAGCACTCTTCCTAGAGCTGGCCGGCCATCTAAACTGAGCGATCGGGGGAGAAGGGCCTTAGTCAGGGAGGTAACCAAGAACCTGATGGTCACTCTGACAGAGCTCCAGAGATCCTCTGTGGAGAGAGGAGAACCTTCCAGAAGGACAACCATCTCTGCAGCAATCCACCAATCATGGCCTGTATGGTAGAGTGGCCAGACGGAAGCCACTCCTTAGTAAAAGGCACACGGCAGCCCGCCTGGAGTTTGCCAAAAGGCACCTGAAGGACTCTCAGAGCATAAGAAAGAAAATTTTCTGGTCTGATGAGACAAAGATTGAACTCACGTTCGGAGGAAACCAGGCATCGCTCATCACCAGGCCAATACCATCCCTAAAGTGAAGCATGGTGGTGGTAGCATTATGCTGTGGGGATGTTTTTCAGCGGCAGGGACTGGGAGACTAGTCAGGATAAAGGGAAAGATGACTGCAGCAATGTACAGATACATCCTGGATGAAAACCTGCTCCAGAGCGCTCTTCAACTTAGACTGGAGCGACGGTTCATCTTTCAGCAGGACAACGACCCTAAGCACACAGCCAAGATATCAAAGGAGTGGCTTCAGGACAACTCTGTGAATATCCTTGAGTGGCCCAGCCAGAGCCCAGACTTGAATCCGATTGAACATCTCTGGAGAGATCTTAAAATGGCTGTGCACCGACGCTTCCCATCCAACCTGATGGAGCTTGAGAGGTGCTGCAAAGAGGAATGGGTGAAACTGGCCAAGGATAGGTGTGCCAAGCTTGTGGCATCATATTCAAAAAGACTTGAGGCTGTAATTGCTGCCAAAGGTGCATCGACAAAGTATTGAGCAAAGGCTGTGAATACTTATGTACATGTGACTTCTCAGTTTTTTTATTTTTAATAAATTTGCAAAAATCTCAAGTAAACTTTTTTCATGTTGTCATTATGGAGTGTTGTGTGCAGAATTCTGAGGAAAAAAATGAATTTAATCCATTTTGGAATAAGGCTGTAACATAACAAAATATGGAAAAAGTGATGCACTTTGAATACTTTCCGGATGCACTGTATAGATATATATATATATATATATATATATATATATATATATATATATATATATAGTGGGAAGCAGCCCGGACACAGGCAGATGGCACACATTTATTTTACACTATGTACAAATATTAAAGTGCACAACCCAGTGCCACAGCACCAATCACCCCACAAGTCCAGGCCAACACACACTGCCTTTCCTCGCTTCAGGCCGCCTCTTTCCTCTCCCAGACCTTGTCCTCTTCCTCCCAACTCCAGCCCTGAATGAAGGGAGGCGGCCCCTTTTATTGTCCCCCGGATGTGCTCCAGGTGTGTTCCGGCAATCTTCCCCCGACACGCCCCAGTGTGGCGGAAGTGCCGGCTGCATACCCGGGAGCACACTGGGTGTGGCGGAAGTGCTGAGGTCCAGGGCTCTCCAGGCATTGTGGCGCCCCCTGGCGGTGACCACGGGCCCCTACAGGGTTGTAAGCTCTGTGCCCATGGTCCCCTCCTCCGGTCCTCTTGGGCGTTACCACCCCCAGCCACGTGCCACGCTATATATATATATAATACATACACTAAGACTGCCAGAGAGCTGACTGAGTCATGGCTCTCTACTGAAAACGCCATTAATAGACACTTGGTCTTTAACCCAACATCTAAATAATAAAGACTTTATGACCAATACCTTCTGAATGCCACCTTACTAATCCACCCCCAACCACCGTACAACCTCCCCCTCCATCCCCACCCTTGTGGTATTTGTACAACTTTTAGAAACATACTGTTTTTCTGTTAATTGTAATCAAGTATGAACTTCACCCTACAGTATATAAGGAAATGCATCTGTGAAAATCTTTCTTAGTTTTCTTTAACCAAAAGTCCTTTCATTTTCTGATGTTGCGTGTCCATATTCAGGGTTACATGTGGGAAAGCCTTTCCCCTATCATAGTGCACACTCACACAAGGCATATCATCAATCCATGTACCATGAATGTCTTTGGGATGTTGGAGGAAAATCAGAGCTGGAAGAAAACCCACATAGAGGCAGGGAGAGTGGACAAACTTCACATAGGCAGTGAATAGATTGAGATTGAAGCTCAGTCTTCTGGTGCTGTCAGAATTCAACACTAAGCACTACACCATAGTGCATCCTAATGAGTAAGTGCAGGTTGAATGTGTGAAATACAGATTAATATGTTTAAAGCAGATTTCCCTGAATAATGTTAGGCCTTCTGTTAGTAAGGTGAAACTGCAGATGCATTATTCTAAAAGAATGTAATTGGTCAAAGAAAAAGAAAGATGGTGGAAAGATCGTGGTCTGTTGTAAGTCCAGACTTAACCTGTATTGAGATGTTAAGGTAGAACCTGTAAAATATAATAAATATTTTAAAATCCACAAATGTCAGTAAGCCATCTCTGTTGTCAGATCATTTTGTTATTGTTAGAACATTAGAACAGTCTGGACAAAAACAGGTCATTCGGCCCAACAAAGCTTGCCAGTCCTATCCACTTAATTCTTCTGAAATAATGTCAAGTCTAGTTTTGAAAGTCCCTAAAGTCCTGCTGTCTACCAAACTACCTGGTAGTTTATTCCATGGGTCTATGGTTCTTTGTGTAAAGAAAAACCTTCAAATATTTGTGAGAAATTTACCCTTAACAAGTTTCCAACTGTGTCCATGTGTTGTTGATGAACTCGATCCATTGTAATTAATTTTAAACACTTCAATAGTGTCACCTCTTAATCTTCTTTTGCTCAAACTGAATAGGCTCAGCTCTTTTAATATTTCCTTGTAATTCATCCCCTTTAGCCCTGGAATCAGCCTAAATGCTCTTTGTAATATAAATATGCAATATAAAATAAGGAAAGATTGAATTGTTGATTTTATTATTTATAAGAGAAGAAAAGGAAAAAATGAATATACATTTGGCAGATGGAAGATAGTATTATTATTTATTATTTTTTTACAGATGAAACTTTATTTATCAATGTGTTCTGTGGAATTTTGTCTGGTGTAATTTCCTCTTCCATTGCCAATCCTACAGATGTCTTAAAGGTAAGAATAATATATTTTGTTCTAAGTATTTTTTTCAAAAGTGTCCAGTTAGCTACATTCTGCTGAATAAATTTATTTGGTTTAAATTGATGTCTTTTGAAAATATTTTGCTTTTTTCAACTGTATAGACTACCATAATTTAAATCCTTCTTCGATTTATTGACACAGGACAGGAACTTAGTAGCCATTACAGGGTTGTTTTGTGTCCTGTGAACTTTTACATTTATTGTCCTCATGAATGGTAACATATGCCAGCCACAATCTTGTTTGTATCTGTCAGGAGATTGAAACATATTGCTAAACTAATTTTACAATCAATAGTTTGATTTGACTGTAGTAGGAAGTCTACGTGCATACTAAAAAGTATCATGACGCACTGGTTTAAAATATATTTCAGTTCTCATAAAAAGTTAGAGAAAAATGTTTTTAGTACTGTTTTTATTGAAAAGGAGGACTAAACAGAATCCAATAACTTGAACAGATGATCTTTTTTTGTTTTGTTTGTATTAATTGTGAATAGTGAATAAGGAATTAGGTCAAGTGTATTGCATATGGTGAAAAAGTAAAATGTACCTCAATATCCATAGTTTATGCAGATTTCTTTTTTAGTTTTCTTATTGGTACAGATTTTTGGAGGTAACTGTATATTTTCAGTATAGGCAGACCCGGGGTTAAGAACAAATTCTGTTTCTGTTCACATTTGTAACCTGATTTTATATGTAAGTTGGAACTTGCACTGAAAATTTCCATTGATGGAAATATTAGCTGGGTGGTGCAGTGGTAGTGCTGCTGCCTCGCAGTTAGGAGACCTGGGTTCGCTTCCTGGGTCCTCCCTGTGTGGAGTTTGCATGTTCTCCCCTTGTCTACGTGGGTTTCTTCCGAGTGCTCCGGATTCCTCCCACAGTCCAAAGACATGCAGGTTAGGTGCACTGGCGATCCTAAATTGTCCCTAGTGTGTGCTTGGTGTGTGTGCACCCTGCGGTGGGCTGGCGCCCTGCCAGGGGTTTGTTTTTTGCCTTGCGCCCTATGTTGGCTGGGATTGGCTCCAGCAGACCCCCGTGACCCTGTAGTTAGGATGTAGCGGGTTGGATAATGGATGGATGGAAATATTAGCTAGTATGAATAATGCATTTTTATTTATTTTACAGAAAAACCTATCACACTAATTAATAAAATTACAGCAAAGCAATATTACTTTAAATTACAAAACATAAATCATTTAAACTAAAATAAAGAATGAGTAAGTATACTATGCTGAAGATGTGAATAAATATCCTGGACCTCTTAATAATGGCTAGACAGTAACACGGATTAAAAAAAAAAACCATAATAATGGCATGGAAAGCCATTGCTAACTGACAACTGATGGCATATCTCTGCTGAGAGACTGGCAAAGTGTTACTCGCCTTCTACCAGCAGCTGTACTGCTTTAGGCGGTGGCACAACTGAGACATGTACCTAGGAACCAAGTAATTACAAACAGCAGGTTCTACCTGTTCTCAGCTAAATGGACAATTGCTTATCTAGCTACTTACCTGTGACTGAGCTTATTACATTGCTGCACCTGCTGCTGGCTACATTCAGTAACTCAAGCTGTCTTTGCTGAGGGATCACTGAGTGTCACCTTTCCCCCCCAGCAGTAAAAACTCCCTGAGACAACATGACTAGGATATGTACTTAGGACACTGGGAATTACAAGCAGTGGATTTTATCACTCCAGTTAAACAGCCAGCTGACGATCAAGCTGCTTGCCTGTAACTCAGTTTGCAGCACATACTACTGATGACATTCAGTGACACATGTGCATGAAAGTACACAATGATTGAAAATAGTGATAAAGTATGTATTGTTCAGTACTGTACCTCAACGTTAATGGAATCTGCTTTGTATTTATCCACATCAAAACTAGTTTGAGTCTTTTATAAGTTAAAAAATAAAGTCAGTAGATAAAAATTAACTGAAATTTAGTTTAAAATAAAAATTGTAGGTTTAATATTACATCTGAGTTATTATCAAAACCCAAGACCAAGATAACCAAGGCCACCCTTTATTCCTTTTTCTAAGCTAAAGCTGAGTCACATTTTTGAGATCACCAGCTTGTTCAAGTTAATTTTTAATTCTGCACTTTTATGCATCTTCAAAGTGTAGCTTCTTTGTAAGCACAGAAGACCTTACCTTTACCTTTCTTTCACCTTTTCTTCAGGTGTCATGGAAAACAAATCTGGTAAGGTGGCATTGGGATCATAACAATGATGTAAAATAAAATTGTCTCTAGCATTCTTTAAGGAATACTTCTCCCGACCATGCCCATTTTCCTGGCTCCAGTCTCTCATGTCATTAGGACAATGAGCAAGACCATACCCTGACAAACAGCATGTTCCATTATTGAGTGAATATCAGGATGAGATGACAGAAAAGAAAGGCATGACAGCTAAGTAAAACATGTCATGATCTAGAGCAGGGGTTCATAAGCTTTTTATTCGAGGACCCAAATAAGAAAATCAATGCCATACTGGTTCCCAAGAAGAGGATTATTATAATGAATATAAAGACAAGTAACAATGGCCATATAATAAAAAAAGCAAATGTTTTGTTTCTTTTGAAGCATATGTAAATAGTTTGTGTAAGCTTTAGTAAAGCTGAGAGAAATTAATTTAAGGGGTGCAGTGCAAGGATATCGATGATTGATTTTTTTTAAAAAGATAGTATGAGTAATCACTTAACAAATAAAACAATCAAAAAATGGATGCAGTTTATTTATATTGTCTTTAACATTTTTTAAATAACCTTTTTGATATTAGCTACTAAATTAATATAATAGTAGTTTAAACAGTTCAACACACTCCAGTTTTCTTTAACTGTTCAATAAACTGAGTAAAAAAAAAGTAGCCGAATTATTCCTAAAAATATATGCATTATTTGTATTTTGTATGGTGACAGGATAAATCCTGATGAATAATTTGTCTAGTTTGAAGTGTTTAATGCTACTGGCTAGACATTGTGCTAAATGTCTACAGCTAGTCTCAAACTTAGCTATTTTCTGATGTTCCTGCAGCTCTCAATGATCCTGTTCTAAACACAACCAGCAGATAGAAATTTATCAAACCACTTTAAAACAGTGTAGCAAGAAGAAGTTCGTTATCACTGAGGCACATTAAAATTAGATTCATTCACTGGTTTTGATTTTTATTTTATATTTTCATGCCATAGAAGTGAAAGCTCTCTGTGATGTGTCAGTCACATTGTTTCACATAATACCACAATAAATACTATGGTACATGTCAATGCAACCAAATTCTGCCTTGGATTTGCTTGGCTAATTTTATTACACAGTCATGTTGCAACCCATAAACATATCTGTGATCAAATTTGGGTCCTGACCCATAGTTTAAGAATTTCTGATCTAGAGAGTACCTTTGCATAAAGTCTGAAAAGTAGCAAACAACCCCACAAGTGGCAAGATTCATCATCCTTCAGCTTGTAAAAACATAAAAAACAGACAAAGAATCTTTATAGAATAAAATGTTTTATCTTATACAAATGATCAGGGGCACAGTAAAGCTCAAAAGACACAGAAGGCGTTGCCTTACTAAAAATAGGCAGTCTAGTGGCAAACAAGTCCTAGGACACAATCCAAAGAAAGGACAAAAAGCAGAGCAAAGATGTAAAAAAAAATTCAGATAATCCACAAAGCACAATAATAATAGTAATCACAAGATCTCGGCAACGGGAAAGCATACAATGGGCTAAGGGCAGACTATTGATGGTGATAGGGAGGTGGCCCTGCCTCTTGGGGAACTACCCACAAAACACATGGAACATAAGACACATAGAAGGTAAATGATCAGAAATATTAACTTAAACATAAGAGTCAAAAATTAACTAAAAAGTGTGACAGATAGAGGCTTTGTCCACCTCTTGAACCCTCAGGTACCACTCTGATGACCAGGTGAAAGTATAAATATTCTTTATTTTATAAAAATACCGTGCACAAAGCACTCTCCACACCACACTCATAAACACAATAATTCTCAATAAACCAATCCTCCTCGCCCAGACACTTTGCCACCCTTCCTCCCAGCTCAGTTCAGTGTACTGGGCTTCCCAGAGTCCTTTTATACACCCTCACCCGGAGGTGTTCCCATTCAAAAGTCCACAGTTCCTTTTCCCTTCCGGGTCAGGGTAAACAGTCCTTTTCTTCAACCCGGGAGCACATCGTTTCTTCCTGTCACGTGACCGTGACGTACTCCCGGGTTATAGGGCACATGCGAGCCTATGAGCCCCCCTACAGGGACGCCTGGTGGCCCCCAAGGTATCCAGCAGGGCTGTGTATAAAAACTACATAGTCCATGAGGCCCTGCTGGAACTCAGGGCATGTCCACGCTGCTGGGAGAGCTCCTCCTGGTGGCCTGGGGGTGAGGGCCGGAGAAAGAAGCCGGCAATCCACCATAAAAGACAAAAAAGTAATTGTTTGAACCCTGGTTGAAAGAAAATAAATCTAAATAGTGTTCACGAAAAGCAGGAGGTTGTTGATAGGCAGGTACAAGGAACAGATATGATCTCTGTAAGGTCAAAAGACAGAGGCAGAATCCAAGAAATGGTAGAGTATCCAAAAGTGAAAAAATAATAACTTCTTTATCAAAAATCAATCCAGGCAAAACAGGTCAAAAGTTCTAGAATCAGGACACTAGAACAATAAAGAAGCTCAAAATGGTGCTTGTATTAAAAGCACAAGGTTCACAATGTTAGACCAAAGCCACCATGTTATCTCCCTGGATTGTCCTAGTAGTTGAATACTGAATATTTGTTGCATACCAACAGACATAAACAGGAAGCAAGAAAAGAGGGTAGAGATGGGCCTCTTGATTTCTGACACTTGTACAGTGTGCTCTGTTTTCAGTTGGCCAGGTCTCATAGTTTGTTGCAAAGCCTTTCAGCATTGTTAAAATGCAGCTACATGTCTCATACAGTGGTTCTGCCTTATTAGCATAAAAGATTATGTTGAAAGTCTAATGACAAGCTAACACGTTTTCACCTAGATAAATGTGTATGCAATTGTGAAGGCAAAATTCTTTATACACCAAACTCTATTTGTTCTCTTTTGAAGTAAAGAATTTTTTTAAACCTACATTCTGGGCACAAACATGTACTTGAGTCACAAGTGTTTCTTGCTTGGAGTTGTAAAAGAAGATGTAGACCTTACATGTTATGTTACTGTTTGTATCTTACAAATAATAAATGGTGCATAAGCTTTTCTAGCAAAGCTTGCAAAGTTATGTTTTAATCACTCACTTAATTAAACACTGCATGAAAAATCCTTCACTTAGCACTACTGTGTCCATGTGGTATTTGGGAGATGCCACTTTATCGTTACCATTGCTGTTATAAGATTAGGGTTAAACAGCCAAGCTGACAGATGTTGTTTCTACACAAATAAACTTGTCAGTGTTGTTTAAGGAATTCAGTTTGGCTTCTGGTCATAATGTGTAAAGCACAGATTTCAGCTTTCAGAGTTTTAGGTGAAATCTAGGTCCGTTTTGCCTTGCTAAAGAAAAAGGGAATTACCAGTCTGGTCTGTGCTTAAGGTCCAGTGGTCTTTAAGATTTTATTTTCTCTTGCATTTATGTGTTTATTCCTTTGCTCATTATTCATTAACAGCCATCAGCAATGTATCTGAATGTGGAGAGATTGTCGACCTTGTTGAGAGGTTTACTTACCTTGGCAGTGGCATTCATGGCTATGGTGACTGTTCCTATGAAGTCAGTAGATGGATTGGCAGAGCATGGGGGTGTCATAAGAATGCTGGAAAGGGGTGTGCGCCACTCCAATATCTACGCAGAAGGAAGAAGGTCCAAGTTTTAGAGTCCTGGTGCTTCCTGTCTTGCTATGTGGTTGTGAGACATGGACGCTATCCAATGACCTGAGATCAAGACTGGGCTCCTTTGATTCTGTGCCTCTTTGGAGAATCCTTGGGCACTGCTGGTTTGACTTTGTGTCGCATGAACGGTTGCTCATGGAGTCCCGAATGAGGCACATTACCTGCATTGTGATGGAGCGTCAGTTATGGCACTATGGCCATGTGGCGCGATTCCTTGAGGGTGATTCGGCTCGCAGGATCTTCATTGTTGAGGAAAGTCCATGTAACACCTGGCTGCGGAAGATAGAGGGCCATTTCCGGAGGGTGGGACTGGACTGCGTGTCTGCCTTGGGGGTTGAGAACCAGGGATCCTGACCTGTCATGTTGTGGGTCCAGCAACGCACTGTACCAGTGCATGCTCCCTGACCTGACCTGATTCATTTGCCCCATTTTTGTTTAATTAAAAAATCCAGCTTTTTTTTTTTTACTGTGCTATATCCGTAATTTTTTTTTTTTTTATCCTAGGATACCACAGCCCTGACAGGGTTAATCTCTTGATATTATACCTCCCAGCTAATAGAGTTAAATAAAACAAGAAACTGCTTTAGTCATTATTGCTTACAGGTGGATGGACAAATATGCAAACAGTAATTGAAAACACAAAGTGGGTTGGTTTAGTGTACAAAGCCATTGTTTTATTATAAGTGAAGTTACTGGCTACACTCTCTGTCTTCCCAGTTCACTGCACATCTGATAAAGGTCTGTACAATTTGTTGGCTCATTTTATCCTGAATATCCATTATAATAAAGTATTACCGGCTGTTAAGCACTTGTCTTCTGGGTGATTTGGGGTTTTGATTCTAGCCTCCTTCTCTAGATCTAGCTTCTCTTTGTCTCTTGTCTTTCATTAGTGCATGTTTTCTTGTATCCATTTTGATTTTGCCTTTGATTAATACTTCATTTTATGTACTATATACTATACCCTTTCCTCACTACGATTGTGGTTGTCTGCTACTGTAAATCCTGAAGAACACACTTTACCAAAAGCTCAAAAAAGTATATCAAATAAAGAGGTCAGTTATTTGCATAAGTAACAGCTTTCCACTTTGTAATCAGTTTTTTCACATTCTTCTCTAGTTGAATACATATTAATTTAAATTCATCAGAAACAATTCTCAAACACTTAATCAAACAGCTTTGTAATTTAAAGGTGATTACTGTTTAGGACAAAATTTCCTCCTCTGTTCATTTTTTTTCACGAACAAGCGAATGAAATGCACTGCTTCCTGAGCACTTAATGTGATGGTGGAATGAACAGCATATGATACTGGGTTCCCACCATGTGTTTTGGTCCTAAATGTTTCATTAGCAAGTTTTAAATACAGAGATGTGAGGTGTACAGTACTGTGACTATTTTCAGTGTAAAGTTGCACATTATTGGTATTCATCAATAGATCTGCAGGCTTAGTTTTGAATCTGTCCTGAAAACTGTTTCCGGTGTCACGCCAAGGTTGTCTGTAGCACCTCCGGGTCATGTGGAAACCAAGGCAGTCCCCCAAGGCAGGGCTATCTGGTGGTACTCAAAGACCCTGACAGGGCTGTTTTTTCGACTCCAACTCATATGCCATCCTGTGGGTGTCCTAATTGGGTTTAGCCCAGAGGAACACTGCCACCTGTTGTGTGGGGGAAATGAAATGCACCCAGTCCATCCATTACGGCCTCCTGTCTGGGCAAGAATTCATCATTCATACCAGCCAGGATGCCTGTCCTTCTTCCATGGCACCTACACTAGGCATAATCTGTCAGCCTTGAAGGAGGTTCTTATGCAAATTAAATGAACTGGGAAATTTCACACAAATTGTAAAAGACAAGGCTTACTCAGTTTGCTGAATTCAGATTTTACATCCAATTTTTTGATACATTGTTGAATTGAAAATTGTAATGAGAGAAATATTGCAATTTATCAGTGCTCCCAGTTAATAATAAATAATAATATTAATAATAATAATTCAAAAATCTGTAATGTTGGTTATATTTTGGTAAATGTTTTAGCAGATTCTGTTTCTATTAAATTAAACTAGGTTTCAGTTAGATTCAATGGTTTACCCTGTATGACAGAGTGCATATGAGTGTATGATTGTGACCTTTGATGGACTTGCTTTCCATTGCAGCCCTCATCCAAATAAGAAATTTAGAAAACAGATGAACTGAGGGATGATTTGATTTAATGAAATTTTACATATTTACCAAGAAAGAAAACAAATGTATAGAATGACTGCCAACTAGTACAGAATAATATGGAGGTGTAATGATTATTTTAGAAGGAAGAAATTCTGATAATAAAATTTGCAGACATTGCTTAAGTGGTTGATTTCATGTTTTCCTACTTAGACAGAGATTGGCAGAAATGTTGAATATTCTTCGGACAATTATTAATCCCCGAGGGGAAATTGTCTTTTCACATGACCTTTGGAAGTCAGAGTGCAGTGTCAGCCATTGTACAGTGCCCCTGGAGCAATTTTCAGCTTAATCATGTTAAACCTATTAGCTAAATTTTCCAGCGGTAAGTCTTGATGTATCAGTTACCTGATAATTGGAAAAGCACATATGTAACTCAAAATCACTTAAAGGATATGAAGTTTATGATGGAAGTTTTGTGTAATTGTATTCAAAACTAAAGTATGATATACCTTTTCATTCTACTTGCAGAAATAAATGACAAGTTAACTAACCTACCAACTTGTACATGACAATATAAAAAATTATTTACTACCTTTCCATTTTATTTAAAGAGTAACCCAATAATTTAGATATTTTAAGATAATGTGAAGGACAGTGTGCGCATCCTGTAAAACTGAATCAAAAATTTAGATAGATAGATAGATAGATAGATAGATAGATAGATAGATAGATAGATAGATAGATAGATAGATACTTTATTAATCCCCATGGGGAAATTCACATACTCCAGCAGCAGCACACTGATTAAAAAAATATATTAAATTAAAGAGTGATAAAAATGCAGGTATAACAGACAGTAACTTTGTATAATGTTAACGTTTACCCCCTGAGTGGAACTGAAGAGTCGAATAGTGTTGGGGAGGAACAATCCCCTCAATCTGTCAGTGGAACAGGACAGTGACAGCAGTCTGTTGCTGAAGCTGCTCCTCTGTCTGGAGATGATACTGTTCAGTGGATGCAGTGGATTCTCTATGGTTGACAGGAGCCTGCTCAGTGCCCGTCGCTCTGCCATAGATGTCAAACTGTCCAGCTCCGTACCTACAATAGAGCCTGCCTTCCTCACCAGTTTGTCCAGGCGTGAAGTGTCCCTTTTAATAATAATAATAATTCATTACATTTATATAGCGCTTTTCTCAGTACTCAAAGCGCTATCGACACAGGGAGGAACCGGGAAGCGAACCCACAATCTTCCACAGTCTCCTTACTGCAAAGCAGCAGCACTACCACTGCGCCACCTGTGAGGACTTTTCTTTATGCTGCCTCCCCAGCACACCACCGCGTAGAAGAGGGCGCTCACCACAACTGTCTGATAGAACATCTGCAGCATCTTATTACAGATGTTGAAGGACGCCAGCCTTCTAAGAAAGTATAGTTGGCTCTGTCCTTTCTTGCACAGAGCATCAGTATTGGCAGTCCAGTCCAATTTATCATCCAGCTGCACTCCCAGGTATTTATAGGTCTGTACCCTCTGCACACAGTCACCTCTGATGATCATGGGGTCCATGAGGGGCCTGGGCCTCCTAAAATCCACCACCAGCTCCTTGGTTTTGCTGGTATTCATTTGTAGGTGGTTTGAGTCGCACCATTTAACAAAGTCCTTTATTAGGTTCCTATACTCCCCCTCCTGCCCACTCCTGATGCAGCCCACAATAGCAGTGTCGTCAGTGAACTTTTGCACATGGCAGGACTCCAAGTTGTATTGGAAGTCAGATGTATATAGGCTGAACAGGACCGGAGTAAGTACAGTCCCCTGCGGCGCTCCTGTGCTGCTGACCACAATGTCAGACCTGCAGTTCCCGAGACACACATACTGAGGTCTGTCTGTAAGATAGTCCACGATCCATGCCACCAGGTATGAATCTACTCCCATCTCTGTCAGCTTGTCCCTGAGGAGCAGAGGTTGGATGGTGTTTAAGGTGCTAGAGAAGTCCAGAAACATAATTCTTACTACACCACTGCCTCTGTCCAAGTGGGAGAGGGATCGGTGCAGCATATAGATGATGGCATCCTCCGCTTCCACCTTCTCCTGGTATGCAAACTGCAGAGGGTCGAGGGCGTGGCGGACCTGTGGCCTCAGGTGGTGAAGCAGCAGCCGCTCCATGGTCTTCATCACATGTGACATTAGGGGAACAGGCCTAAAGTCATTGGGATCACCAGGACGTGATATCTTTGGGACTGGGGTGATGCAAGATGTTTTCCAAAGCCTCGGGACTCTCCCCTGTACCAGGCTCAGGTTGAAGATACGCTGTAGAGGACTCCCCAGCTCCAACGCACAGGCCTTCAGCAGTCGTGGCGATACTTCATCTGGGCCGACTGCTTTGCTGGCACGAAGTCTCCACAGCTCTCTGTTGGGCTGCTGTAATTGTGGGTGGGGGGAAACTATCGCCTGTGCTGGTGTCAGCAGAATGATGGGTGGAGGGTGCAGTTCTCTGAGGTGAGAGTGGGTTAGGGTGGTCAAACCTGTTAAAGAAGTTGTTCATCAGGTTTGCTCTCTCCACGTCTTTCTCGATGGTGGCATCCCACTTCGAGTTGCAGCCAGTGAGGATCTTCATCCCATCCCACACTTCCTTAATGCTGTTATTTTGCAACTTCTGCTCCAGCTTTCTCCTGTACTGCTCCTTTGCTGCTCTGAGCTGGACTCGGAGTTCCTTCTGCACGCGCTTAAGCTCATGCTGATCACCACTTTTAAAAGCCCTTTTTTTCTGGTTCAAAAGGCCCTTGATGTCACTTGTAATCCATGGCTTGTTGTTAGCATAGCAGCGTACTGTTCTTACTGGAACTACAATGTCCATACAGAAGTTGATGTAGTCAGTAGTGCAGTCAACAACCTCCTCAATGTTCTCACTCTATGATCCCTGCAGGATATCCCAGTCCGTAGTTCCAATGCAGTCTCTCAGAGTCTGCTCTGCCTCAGGGGACCATTTCCTGAATGAGCGTGTAGTTGTAGGTAGCTCCCTCACTCTTGGTTTGTATTGAGTCTGAAGCAGAACCAGGTTATGATCTGCTTTCCCAAGCGCAGGCAGCGGGGTGGCGCTGTATGCGTCTTTAATGTTTGCATACAGTAGGTCAATAGTCCTGTTTCCCCGGGTGTAACAATCCACATACTGGGAGAAGGCAGGTAATGTTTTGTCCAGCGTCACATGGTTAAAATCTCCAGAGATAAGCATAAGCGCCTCGGGGTGCTGTGTTTGCAGTTTAGCAACAGCGGCGTGGATGATGTCACATACATCTCCACGTCCGCCCGAGGAGTGATGAAAACAATAACAACAATGACGTGTCCAAACTCTCTGGGCAAGTAATAGGAACGCAGACTTACGGCCAACAGTTCGATGTCCCTGCAGCAAGTGGAGATTTTGACATTTACATGTCCAGGTTTGCACCACCTTGTATTCACTTATATTAAGTACATGTTTTAAACCATAAGAGGTATTTGAACCAAAAAGTTTTCCATAAATATAGCAAAGATTCGTATGTGTCAAAGATGTAAATGAAAAGCAGAATATGGCATGACTCCTCTTGAAAACTTTCAACATTTTAAGATTAAACAATTACTTGGACTCTTTTAGGAATTTTCACAAGAACAGCTTATGAATCTCATCTGGCAGAACAGAATTAGCATTAATATTTTAATGAGCAGCTCACTATGTAACAGGTTTTCCTAAGCAGTAATTAACTTGAAACCTGAACTCATAAAAATCCAAAAAAACACAAGATAGGTTAAATTTTAGATTACTTAGTTGGCAGTCGGAACACTCTTAAGATAGAGATAGAGAGAACATTGGTAAGATGGGCAGTGAGTCAGAGCAAGGAATAGGAATTATCACTGAGAACAGCAGAAAGATCCCTTTATTCTTAATTGTAATTTGCATGTAGCAGAGACTGATGTTGAATAGTTATACTTTGTCAGGTGACCATCCTGTGAAATAGGAGCCGGTATGAATTCCATTCCATAAATCCTGATGACAAACTGGACATTGAAGCTGACAAGTGAAATACTGTATTTCTAGTAGACCAACCCCCAAAAAGAGAAATCAGCAGTTAAGAATGAGCACACTGTTTAAGTGATTTTTAAATTAAAAACTGTAGCAAGATCAAATGAAGTGGAATGGAAGAACCAGTGAAACAGAGGGATGTCTTCGGGTCCCATACCAGTGGTACAGGAGCCATTTAAGAGAATGGAAATGGCTATAGTGGGTCCAGTTTTGAAGAGTCGTTCTAGGCAAAAATATATACTAATATTGAACAACATGGCCACAGGGTTGTTGGAAGCAGTTCCTCTGTGAAACCTTAGGGCAGACCATGTTACAGAGAAACTGATTGAGAAATTCTCAAATGTGGATGTCCCTGAAAAAAATATGTTGAATGGGTAACTTTGGCTTAGCTCCCTGTTAGCTCAGCAAGTGTTTCAGATTTTGGTAGAGGAGGTTAAGACCACACATACAGTCAAATGGGTCAATACTGTCTCAGAGGTTTATGAGCGAAGTAGGAACTGAGTGGGATCAGTGGTTACTGTATTTACTTTGTGTCATTCGGGAGATTGCTCTGTTTTCCACAGGATTTTAACCATACAAACTGTTATATGGGTGCCATGCAATAGATCCTTTGCAGGTGCTGCAAAAAATGCTGAAGGGAGACAATAAGAATATTAATTACAAGTATATTTTAACATCTGAGGAAATATAGGAAAAGATGGATCACCATTTTCAGAACCAGCCGGAAAGTTGGATGAATAGACAACCCAAGCAGAAGACTGGATGTGATAAGGCTAAATGACACACATTGAACATTGTAGTAATGGTGTGGTTACCCACCATCTGTGGACAGTTTAAAATGTAGGTGGCAGGGGCCATACGAGGTTTGCTGCAAAACTGAGTCCTGTCACTTACAAGATTAGTGTACCAGACCAAGCTGAACGGTTAAAACAAACTTTTAAATGTTTTAAGGAGATGGTGAGAGTATAAAAACTTGTACCAGTTTCACGGCTGCAGTGTCCAAAAAGGAGGTTAAAGTGTACTTCATGAACACCACAGGAACAACAGAGTCCCTGGATGAATCCCTTTCAAGAAAAAAAATAAGGATTACAGTCCTTTGGGAAGGAACAAAGAGAATTAAACAACATTTTCTTGTTTGTATATATGTTTTGTGTCCTTTAGTTCATCTCTGTTCCTTTATATTTTGCTGAACCATGATAAATATTCATGAGGTACTGGTCATACAGGGATTTTGTATAAATAGGTGAGAAGATGGTAAAAGGCAGCAGTAAAATAAATCCTGACATTGCCATCAGTATACCTTTAGTAAAGTGAAAAATATAAAACAAGAATTTCTGGGAATTTAGTGAAACCATAGAGGGGAAGAAAGGACAAACAGAACTAGGGTTTTCTTTCTTTCTAGTGCACAGTATGCAGTGCGCAATAATAAAAATTAAATTAGAAGAAAGGTAACAAGTCACCATATGTTTTAGATTTGCCCAGATTTTTTTTTTCTCTCACAAACTCACAAAATGAGCACTGACACATGGACATTGTCAAGATGCATTTCAATAATTATTTTTCTGTTAGGGTGAAATGTACCTTTTGAAACCTACCACTGCTTCAGTTTTACAGAGTCTGTATATTCAAGAATACTCAAGATATAACTACAGATACATTATCATTACTGCTTAGCTACTCTTCACTTGCTACTCAATTTGACTACTGAGCAGACATTTTGGGAACACACTTGCCATGCTCTGTAGTATAAAAATGTCCTAGAGGAACGTGGGATTTTTCAATCTTGTCATCTTTTTTAATTGCAGGCTTTTAGAAACCTATTCTTTGAGTTACTTTAATACCTCATCCATCCATCCATCCTCTTCCGCTTATCCGAGGTCGGGTCATGGGGGCAGCAGCTTGAGCAGAGATGCCCAGACTTCCCTCTCCCCGGCCACTTCTTCTAGCTCTTCCGGGGGAATCCCAAGGCGTTACCAGGCCAGCCGGGAGACATAGTCCCTCCAGCGTGTCCTGGGTCTTTCCCGGGGCCTCCTCCCGGTTGGACGTGCCCGGAACACCTCACCAGGGAGGCGTCCAGGAGGCATCCTGATCAGATGCCCGAGCCACCTCATCTGACTCCTCTCGATGCGGAGGAGCAGCGGCTCTACTCTGAGCCCCTCCGGGATGACTGAGCTTCTCACCCTATCTTTAAGGGAAAGCCCAGACACCCTGCGGAGGAAACTCAGTTCAGCCGCTTGTATTCGCGATCTCGTTCTTTCGGTCACTACCCATAGCTCATGACCATAGGTGAGGGTAGGAACATAGATCGACTGGTAAATTGAGAGCTTTGCCTTATGGCTCAGCTCCTTTTTCACCACGACAGACCGATGCAGAGCCCGCATCACTGCGGACGCCCCACCGATCCGCCCGTCGATCTCCCGCTCCATTCTTCCCTCACTCGTGAACAAGACCCTGAGATACTTGAACTACTCCACTTGGGGCAGGATCTCGCTCCCAACCCTGAGAGGGCACTCCACCCTTTTCCGGCTGAGGACCATGGTCTCGGATTTGGAGGTGCTGATTCCCATCCCAGCCGCTTCACACTCAGCTGCGAACCGATCCAGAGAGAGCTGAAGATCACAGCCTGATGAAGCAAACAGGACAATATCATCTGCAAAAAGCAGTGACCCAATCCTGAGTCCACCAAGCCGGACCCCCTCAACACCCTGGCTGCGCCTAGAAATTCTGTCCATAAAAGTTATGAACAGAATCAGTGACAAAGGGCAACCCTGGCGGAGTCCAACTCTCACTGGAAACGGGTTCGACTTACTGCCGGCAATGCGGACCAAGCTCTGACACCGATCGTACAGGGACCGAACAGCTCTTATCAGGGGGTCCAGTACCCCATACTCTCGGAGCACCCCCCACAGGATTCCCAGAGGGACACGGTCGAACGCCTTTTCCAAGTCCACAAAACACATGTAGACTGGTTGGGCGAACTCCCATGCACCCTCCAGGACCCTGCTAAGGGTGTAGAGCTGGTCCACTGTTCCGCGACCAGGATGAAAACCATACTGCTCCTCCTGAATCCGAGGTTCGACTATCCGACGGACCCTCCTCTCCAGAACCCCCGAATAGACTTTTCCAGGGAGGCTGAGGAGTGTGATCCCTCTGTAGTTGGAACACACCCTCCGGTCCCCCTTCTTAAAGAGGGGGACCACCACCCCAGTCTGCCAATCCAGAGGCACTGTCCCTGATGTCCATGCGATGTTGCAG
Source organism: Erpetoichthys calabaricus (assembly GCF_900747795.2). Taxonomy (NCBI): domain Eukaryota; kingdom Metazoa; phylum Chordata; class Cladistia; order Polypteriformes; family Polypteridae; genus Erpetoichthys; species Erpetoichthys calabaricus. The sequence goes on from NC_041397.2 coordinate 110,734,111, forward strand.
AGATGTGTCAACCAAGACAGCCCTACAACATCCAGAGCCTTGAGGAACTCTGGGCGTATCTCATCCACCCCTGGGGCCCTGCCACCAAGGAGTTTTTTGACCACCTCGGTGACCTCAGTCCCAGAGATGGGGGAGCCCACCTCCGAGTCCCCAGGCTCTGCTTCCTCATTGGAAGGCATGTTAGTGGGATTGAGGAGGTCTTCGAAGTACTCCCCCCACCGACCCACAACATCCCAAGTTGAGGTCAGCAGCGCACCATCCCCACCATACACAGTGTTGACACTGCACTGCTTCCCCCTCCTGAGACGCCGGACGGTGGACCAGAATCTCCTTGAAGCTGTCCGAAAGTCGTTCTCCATGGCCTCCCCAAACTCCTCCCATGCCCAAGTTTTTGCCTCAGCAACCACCGAAGCTGCATTCCGCTTGGCCTGCCAGTACCTATCAGCTGCCTCCAGAGTCCCACAGGACAAAAGGGACCGGTAGGACTCCTTCTTCAGCTTGACAGCATCTTTCACCGCTGGTGTCCACCAACGGGTTTGGGGATTGCCGCCCCCTCCTCGAACCGCCACCTTATCGTGGTGGAGGGGTTTGCGTGTCCCAATGATCCTAGGAGCTCTGTTGTCCGGGGCTTTATGCCCCTGGTAGGGCCACCCAAGGCAAACTGGTCCTAGGTGAGGGATGAGACAAAGTGCGGTTCAACAAAACCTCCATGATGAATACAAAATTTGGACAGCGTTTTCCCTCGCCCGGACGCGGGTCACCGGGGCCCCCCTCTGGAGCCAGGCCTGGAGGTGGGGCTCGATGGCGAGCGCCTGGTGGCCGGGCTTGCACCCATGGGGCTCGGCCGGGCACAGCCCGAAGAGGCAACGTGGGTCCCCCTTCCCATGGGCTCACCACCTATGGGAGGGGCCAAGGAGGTCGGGTGCAGTGTGAGTTGGGTAGTGGCCGAAGGCGGGGACCTTGGCGGTCCGATCCTCGGCTATAGAAGCTGGCTACTTTAATACCTGTTTAGTACAAATGAATAATGCATAACTTAGAGAATTTTTGAATTATAACATTAAACAAATAAACCTCTATTCTCACCAGTGTGACTGATGTCAAGGAATTAAGTTGGAAATAGATAACAACTTGGGGTACCACCCTAGTAACCCTGTTTCAATGAACCAAAAGTCCAACAAAAAATGGTGGTTGCAAAATAATTATTAAAATAAAAATTAAACTCAAAAGACACTAAAATCACATCAGCCTGGTGTGGTTTTTCTAATGTTGTTGGCTCAGTCAGCCTTGCTGGGCTTTGCTCCTGATCAGGACGAAGCCTCCACCTTTCTGGCTTGTCACTTTTTATAGGGCGGGGACTTGCTAATGACGTTACAGTTGATTGTACATGCCCTAGGTGATCATCTTCTCTGAGCTGTGGAGAAAGAAGAGGAAACCATTAGCAACAGTGCCATCTGTTGCCCTGGAGTGGTATTGCTTACCTCGGTCCAGCTTTTCAGGGGATGCATGGGCATGCAGGCATGACACCAGTTTTACTTAACAAATGTGACTAGGTGACTACTATAGCTCTGACCAACTTGATTACAAACGTTGTTGAAGGAAATATTTCATTTTCTTGTATGAAGTTATTAATGACATAAAGTTTTGTGTTGCTTTTTAGTGAGCATATTTTCAATTACTCTTTCTTTATTTGTAGATAAGAATGCAAGCTCAAGGAAACTTTGTTCAAGGAGGTATGATCGGCAATTTTATTCATATATACCGGCAGGAAGGAACCCGCGGTCTGTGGAGAGTAAGTTTATTTGTCTCTCTCTCTCTCTCTCTCTCTCTCTCTCTCTCTATCTCTCTCTCTCTCTCTCTCTCTTTCTCTCTCTCTCTCTCTCTCTCTCTCTCTCTCTCTGTGAATAATCACTTTCTGGTGGTTATGTACACTATATGTACAAAATATCACTTGAAAAGTGGTAAGAGTGCATTATGAAATGTACACATTGTTGCTATGAGCCACTGTAGCCAGTCCAGAACATCACAAACCTAATTAAATCAGGACCTAAATCTAATTTATTTGAAGATGCTTATATTTTTTATTAAAATAGAACAGATAGGGTAATACAGAAAGGTGGCATAATTAGTACCTATTACAAAGGAAAGTAATTTTATTACACAGTCTGCTGTCAGTGTCAGCTCTAATTAGAAAAAAAAACCTTGAGAAGTGAGGCTTATTAAATATAAATATAAGCATTACATTTCAGACCTATTGATTATGAAAAGCAGAATATAAAGTTTTTCTCAAATATATGTTTACTGTGTATATATATGTTTAATTAAGGACTTTGTTAAATGGTGTGACTTAATTAAGGACTTGGTGGTGTGCTGGGGACGCCTCACTCCTGGACAAACTGGTGAGGAAGGCAGGCTCTATTGTTGGCATGGAGCTGGACAGCTTGAAATCTATGGTAGAGCAATGGGCGCTTAGCAGGCTCCTATCAATTATGGAGAATCCACTGCATCCACTAAACAGTGTCATCTCCAGACAGAAGAGCAGCTTCAGCGACAGACTGCTATCACTCTCCTGTTCCACTGACAGATTGAGGAGATCGTTCCTCCCCCCCGGGGGGGGGTAAACGTTAACATTATACAAAGTTATTGTCTGTATTTACCTGCATTGTTATCAATCTTTAATTTAATATTGTTTTTTGTATCAGTATGCTGCTGCTGGAGTATGTGAATTTCCCCTTGGGATTAATAAAGTATCTATCTATCTATCTATCTATCTATCTATCTATCTATCTATCTATCTATCTATCTATCTATCTATCTATCTATCTATCTATCTATCTATCTATCTATCTATCTATCTATCTATCTATCTATCTATCTATCTATCTATCTATCTATCTATCTATCTATCTATCTATCTATCTATCTATCTATCTATCTAAACTGACTGGAATCTGATTTGGAGCCAGAAATTAGTGAAAAGTTAAATCAAGGGAGTCGGCAAACTTATAAACAATGAATACTGTACCCAGTTTTGTACTGCAACAAACCACCAAGTCTGTATGAAAAACCTGAACTATTTTTGCTTGATCTATGGACAGCATGAAGTAAATTAAGTCAAACTTTTTGGCAGTTTCTTTTGACATTTACACTGCCAAAATTGTAAATTATGAATAAGTGTCTCAGGCTGCGGATGTGATCGATTTAGTCATCAGAGAGTTTGAACTGTGCATTCTGAATGAACATTTACCAGTTGTTAAATGTTATACCCACATTTGAAAACATTTGCTATTGTAACATGAATGGTACTCATTCTCAAGCCTTGGGAGCACTGGTTGTAATATGGTCCTTGGTATACTGTTGTCACAGGTAAGAGCTATGCCTGTTACAAGCCATATTTGCAGAAGTTAGATGTTTACTGAAGCGATTAAGACATTTTAAAATTTTTTCAGTGACTTGGAGTTAGTGAAAAATCCTATTAGGTTGATTTCCTTCACCCTTAATATCTTGTGAATGGTAGATCCGACAGGTCTGTCTTGATATGCCCCTTGAGTAGGATGTAACTGGTGCTCTTGAACCTATTTGTGTTCCTGGGGTACCCTTGTATCTTGTGCCAGGTATGCCTTGTTCAATGTAATTCAAGCCTCTACATGGGCAAAGACAAGAAGAGACTCAGAGGCACCCAAATTTCTTAAACCCCTCCCAAGGATTTTTTTTAATGAATAAGACCCAAGTGAAGCAGAGAAAATTAAACAATACTTTTAACCTAGAAATAATTTGCCAATACTTAATCACTTTAAATGATTTATTACCTTTATGCATGTAAAAAACAAGGTAACTGGAAATAGCACAACAAATAAATATCTTTCATCAGCACTCAGAAATGTCATATTGTCACGTATGTGTATTAATATGAGCTGCTTTTAATGTTATGTTAACTATGAAATGTAAATCATTTAAGAATACTAAGAGGGAATGAAGATTGTTGACAAAATTAAATGAATAGAAATCAGGGTCCTGAAAAGTATATATTTACAAAATGAAAAGCATTAATGATGTTGAATTTATTTGAGAAGTAAATGTGCTTATTTAATACACTGTATAGAAGAAAGATAAGACCCATGGTGCAGCATCCATTTTGAATGTATCAAATTCAAGTAGTTAGTCTAGATTCTAGAAAATACACAAAGTAGTCTCAATTAACTATGTTTCAGTTCGAATACACAGGTAAACAAAACCACCTTTAGTATTGCAATTTTAATTTTATTTGCTTGCATTAAGAGACCTGTTAAGTCTCCCTCTTGTAAGGCAGGCTATGTCTGAAAGACCCATGATCAGGATAGTACAGACACCTGCTAACATGAGTTCACAGCCTTCCATAATGTATTTGCATCATAGGAAAGAAATGAGTCTTGTGAGATTTAGGTACAGTGCATCCAGAAAGTATTCACACCGCATCACTTTTTCCACCTTTTTTTATGTTACAGTCTTATTCCAAAATGGATTAAATTCATTTTTTTCTTCAGAATTCTACACACAACAACCCATAATGACAACGTGAAAAATGTTTACTTGAGGTTTTTGCAAATTTATTAAAAATAAAAAAACTGAGAAATCACATGTGCATAAGTATTCACAGCCTTTGCTCAATACTTTGTCGATGCACCTTTGGCAGCAATTACAGCCTCAAGTCTTGTTGAATATGATGCCACAAGCCTGGCACACCTATCCTTGGCCAGTTTCGCCCATTCCTGTTTGCAGCACCTCTCAAGCTCCATCAGGTTGGATGCAAAGCGTCGGTGCACAGCCATTTTAAGGTCTCTCCAGAGATGTTCAATCAGATTCAAGTCTGGGTTCTGGCTGGGCCACTCAAGGACATTCACAGAGTTGTCCTGAAGCCACTCCTTTGATATCTTGGCTGTGTGCTTAGGGTCGTTGTCCTGCTGAAAGATGAACCGTCGCCCCAGTCTGAGGTCAAGAGTGCTCTGGAGCAGGTTTTCATCCAGGATGTCTCTGTATGTGATGAGCAATGCCTGGTTTCCTCCAAACGTGACGCCTGGCATTCACACCAAAGAATTCAATCTTTGTCTCATCACGTGGTGGAGGGGTTTGCGTGTCCCAATGATCCTAGGAGCTCTGTTGTCCGGGGCTTTATGCCCCTGGTAGGGCTACCCAAGGCAAACTGGTCCTAGGTGAGGGATGAGACAAAGAGCGGTTAAACAAACCTCCTATGAAGAAAAACAATTTTGGACGGCATTTTCCCTTGCCTGGACGCGGGTCACCGGGGCCCCACTCTGGAGCCAGGCCTGGAGGTGGGGCTCGATGGCGAGCGCCTGGTGGCTGGGCCTGCACCCATGGGGCTCGGCCGGGCACAGCCTGAAGAGGCAACGTGGGTCCCCCTTCCCATGGGCTCACCACCTATGGGAGGGGCCAAGGAGGTCGGGTGCAGTGTGAGTTGGGTGGTGGCCGAAGGCGGGGACCTTGGCGGTACGATCCTCGGCTACAGAAACTGGCTCTTGGGACGTGGAATGTCACCTCTCTGAAGGGGAAGGAGCCTGAGCTAGTGCGCGAAGTTGAGAGGTTCCGGCTAGATATAGTCGGACTCACCTCGACGCACAGCTTGGACTCTGGAACCAATCTCCTTGAGAGGGGCTGGACTCTCTACCACTCTGGAGTTGCCCCCGGTGAGAGGTGCCGAGCAGGTGTGGGTATACTTATTGCCCCCCAACTTGGAGCCTGTACATTGGGGTTTACCCCGGTGGACGAGAGGGTAGCCTCCCTTCGCCTTCGGGTGTGGGGACGGGTCCTAACTGTGGTTTGTGCGTATGCACCGAACAGCAGTTCAGAGTACCCACCTTTTTTGGAGTCCCTGGAGGGGGTGCTAGAGGGCATACCTTCTGGGGACTCCCTCGTTCTGCTGGGAGACTTCAATGCTCACGTGGGCAATGACAGTGAGACCTGGAAGGGCGTGATTGGGAGGAATGGCCCCCCTGATCTGAACCCGAGCGGTGTTTTGTTATTGGACTTCTGTGCTCGTCACGGATTGTCCATAACGAACACCATGTTCAAGCATAGGGGTGTTCATATGTGCACTTGGCACCAGGACACCCTAGGCCTCAGTTCGATGATCGACTTTGTGGTCGTGTCGTCGGACTTGCGGCCACATGTCTTGGACACTCGGGTGAAGAGAGGGGCGGAGCTGTCAACTGATCACCACCTGGTGGTGAGTTGGCTTCGATGGTGGGGGAGGATGCCGGTCAGGCGTGGTAGGCCCAAATGTGTTGTGAGGGTCTGCTGGGAACGTCTGGCAGAGCCCCCTGTCAGAAGTAGCTTCAACTCCCACCTCCGGCAGAACTTCGACCACATCCCGAGGGAGGTGGGGGACATTGAGTCCGAATGGGCCATGTTCCGTGCCTCTATTGTTGAGGCAGCTGACCGGAGCTGTGGCCGTAAGGTGGTCGGTGCCTGTTGTGGCGGCAATCCCCGAACCCGCTGGTGGACACCGGCGGTGAAGGATGCCGTCAAGCTGAAGAAGGAGTCCTACAGGACCCTTTTGTCCTGTGGGACCCCGGAGGCAGCTGATAGGTACCGGCAGGCCAAGCGGAATGCGGCTTTGGTGGTTGCTGAGGCAAAAACTCGGGCGTGGGAGGAGTTTGGGGAGGCCATGGAGAATGACTTTCGGACGGCTTCGAGGAGATTCTGGTCCACCATCTGGCGTCTCAGGAAGGGGAAGCAGTGCAGTGTCAACACTGTATATGGTGGGGATGGTGCGCTGCTGACCTCGACTCGGGATGTTGTAGGTCGGTGGGGGGAATACTTCGAAGACCTTCTCAATCCCATTAACATGCCTTCCAATGAGGAAGCAGAGCCTGGGGACTCAGAGGTGGACTCCCCCATCTCTGGGACTGAGGTCACCGAGGTGGTCAAAAAACTCCTTGGTGGTAGGGCCCCGGGGGTGGATGAGATACGCCCAGAGTTCCTCAAGGCTCTGGATGTTGTAGGACTGTCTTGGCTGACACGCCTCTGCAACATCGCATGGACATCAGGGACAGTGCCTCTGGATTGGCAGACCGGGGTGGTGGTCCCCCTCTTTAAGAAGGGGGATCGGAGGGTGTGTTCCAACTACAGAGGGATCACACTCCTCAGCCTCCCTGGAAAAGTCTATTCAGGGGTCCTGGAGAGGAGGGTCCGTCGGATAGTCGAGCCTCGGATTCAGGAGGAACAGTGTAGTTTTCGTCCTGGTCGCGGAACAGTGGACCAGCTCTATACCCTTAGCAGGGTCCTGGAGGGTGCATGGGAGTTTGCCCAACCAGTCTACATGTGTTTTGTGGACTTAGAAAAGGCATTCGACCGTGTCCCTCGGGGAATCCTGTGGGGGGTACTCCGAGAGTATGGGGTACCGGCCCCCCTGATAAGGGCTGTTCAGTCCCTGTACGATCGGTGCCAGAGCTTGGTCCGCATTGCCGGCAGTAAGTCGAACCCGTTTCCAGTGAGAGTTGCACTCCGCCAGGGCTGCCCTTTGTCACCGATTCTGTTCATATCTTTTATGGACAGAATTTCTAGGTGCAGCCAGGGTGTTGAGGGGGTCCAGTTTGGTGGGCTCAGGATTGGGTCACTGCTTTTTGCAGATGATGTTGTCCTGTTTGCTTCATCAGGCCGTGATCTTCAGCTCTCTCTGGATCGGTTCGCAGCTGAGTGTGAAGCGGCTGGGATGAGAATCAGCACCTCCAAATCCGAGACCATGGTCCTCAGCCGGAAAAGGGTGGAGTGCCCTCTCAGGGTTGGTAGCGAGATCCTGCCCCAAGTGGAGGAGTTCAAGTATCTCGGGGTCTTGTTCACGAGTGAGGGAAGAATGGAGCGTGAGATCGACAGGCGGATCGGTGCGGCATCCGCAGTAATGCGGGCATTGCATCGGTCTGTCGTGGTGAAAAAGGAGCTGAGCCGCAAGGCGAAGCTCTCAATTTACCAGTCGATCTATGTTCCTACCCTCACCTATGGTCATGAGCTATGGGCAGTGACCGAAAGAACGAGATCGCGAATACAAGCGGCTGAAATGAGTTTCCTCCGCAGGGTGTCTGGGCTTTCCCTTAAAGATAGGGTGAGAAGCTCAGTCATCCGGGAGGGGCTCAGAGTAGAGCCGCTGCTCCTCCGCATCGAGAGGAGTCAGATGAGGTGGCTCGGGCATCTGATCAGGATGCCTCCTGGACGCCTCCCTGGTGAGGTGTTCCGGGCACGTCCAACCGGGAGGAGGCCCCGGGGAAGACCCAGGACACGCTGGAGGGACTATGTCTCTCGACTGGCCTGGGAACGCCTTGGGATTCTCCCGGAAGAGCTAGAAGAAGTGGCCGGGGAGAGGGAAGTCTGGGCATCTCTGCTCAAGCTGCTGCCCCCGCGACCCGACCTCGGATAAGCGGGAGACAATGGATGGATGGATGGATGGTCTGAGAGTCCTTCAGGTGCCTTTTGGCAAACTCCAGGTGGGCTGCCATGTGCCTTTTACTAAGGATTGGCTTCCGTCTGGCCACTCTACCATACAGGCCTGATTGGTGGATTGCTGCAGAGATGGTTGTCCTTCTGGAAGGTTCTCCTCTCTCCACAGAGGACCTCTGGAGCTCTGACAGAGTGACCATCGGGTTCTTGGTCATCTCCCTGACTAAGGCCCTTCTCCCCTGATCGCTCAGTTTAGATGGCTGGCCAGCTGTAGGAAGAGTCCTGGTAGGTAGGTAGGTAGGTAGGTAGGTAGGTAGGTAGGTAGGTAGGTAGGTAGGTAGGTAGGTAGGTAGGTAGGTAGGTAGGTAGATAGATACTTTATTAATCCCAATGGGAAATTCACATTCTTCAGCAGCAGCATACTGATACAATAAATAATATTAAATTAAAGAATGATAATAATACAGGTGAAAAAAACAGACAATAACTATGTATAATGTTAAATATTAACGTTTACCCCCCCTGGTGGAATTAAAGAGTCGCATAGTTTGGGGGAGGAACGATCTCCTCAATGTGTCTGTGGAGCAGGACAGTGACGAAGCTGCTCTTCTGTCTGGAGATGACATTATTTAGTGGATGCAGTGGATTCTCCATAATTGATAGGAGCCTGCTGAGCGCCCTTCGCTCTGCCACAGATGTCAAACTGTCCAGCTCCATGCCAACAATAGAGCCTGCCTTCCTCACCAGTTTGTCCAGGCGTGAGGCGTCTTTCCTCTTAATGCTGCCTCCCCAGCACACCACTGCGTAGAAGAGGGCGCTCGCCACAACTGTTTGATAGAACATCTGCAGCATCTTATTGCAGATGTTGAAGGAAGCCAGCCTTCTAAGGAAGTATAACCGGCTTTGTCCTTTCTTGCACAGCGCATCAGTATTGGCAGTCCAGTCTAATTTATCATCCAGCTGCACTCCCAGATATTTATAGGTCTGCACCATCTGCACACAGTCACCTTTGATGATCACTGGGTCTATGAGGGGTCTGGGCCTCCTAAAATCCACCACCAGCTCCTTGGTTTTGCTGGTGTTCAGGTGTAGGTGGTTTGAGTCGGACCTTTTAACAAAGTCATTGATTAGGTCCCTATACTCCTCCTCCAGCCCATTCCTGATACAGCCCACGATAGCAGTGTCATCAGCGAACTTTTGCACATGGCAGGACTCCGAGTTGTATTGGAAGTCCGATGTATATAGGCTGAACAGGACCGGAGAAAGTACAGTCCCTTGTGGCGCTCCTGTGTTGCTGACCACAATGTCAGACGTGCAGTTCCCAAGACGCACATACTGAGGTCTGTCTTTAAGATAGTCCACGATCCATGCCACTAGGTATGAATCTAATCCCATCTCTGTCAGCTTGTCCCTAAGGAGCAGAGGTTGGATTGTGTTGAAGGCGCTAGAGAAGTCTAGAAACATTATTCTTACAGCACCACTGCCTCTGTCCAAGTGAGAGAGGGATCGGTGTAGCATATAGATGATGGCATCTTCCGCTCCCACCTTCTCCTGATATGCAAACTGCAGAGGGTCAAGGGCGTGTTGAACCTGTGGCCTAAGGTGGTGAAGCAGCAGCCTCTCCATGGTCTTCATCACATTTGATGTCAGAGCAACAGGCCGAAAGTCATTCAGCTCACTAGGACGTGATACCTTTGGGACTGGGGTGATACAAGATGTTTTCCAAAGCCTCGGGACTCTCCCCTGTTCCAGGCTCAGGTTGAAGATGCGCTGTAGAGGACCCCCCAGCTCCGATGCACAGACCTTCAGCAGTCGTGGCGATACTCCATCTGGACCCGCTGCTTTGCTGGCACGAAGTCTCCTCAGCTCTCTGCTCACTTGCGCTGTTGTAATTATGGGTGGGGATGTCTTTCCTATGCTGGTATCAGCAGAAGGATGTGTGGAGGGTGCAGTACTCCGAGGTGAGAGTGAGAGTGGGTTAGGGTGGTCAAACCTGTTAAAAAAGTTGTTCATTTGGTTTGCTCTCTTCACGTCTCTCTCAATGGTGGTACCCCGCTTCGAGCTGCAGCCAGTGATGATCTTCATCCCATCCCACACTTCCTTCATGCTGTTATTCTGCAACTTCTGCTCCAGCTTTCTCCTGTACTGCTCCTTCGCCGCCCTGAGTTGGACTCGGAGTTCCTTCTGCACGCGCTTGAGCTCATGCTGATCACCGTCTTTAAAAGCCCTTTTCTTCTGATTCAAAAGGCCCTTGATGTCACTTGTAATCCATGGCTTGTTGTTAGCATAGCAGCGTACCGTTCTTACTGGAACTACAATGTCCATACAGAAGTTGATGTAGTCAGTAGTGCAGTCAACAACTTCCTCAATGTTCTCACTATGAGATCCCTGCAGGATATCCCAGTCTGTAGTTCCAAAACATTCTCTCATAGTATTCTCAGCCTCCGGAGTCCACTTCCTGAATGATCGTGTGGTTACAGGTAGGACTCTAACTTTTGGTTTATAGTGAGGCTGAAGCAGAACCAGGTTATGATCTGCTTTCCCAAGCGCAGGCAGCGGGGTGGCGCTGTATGCGTCTTTAACGTTTGCATAAAGTAAATCAATAGTCTTATTTCCCCGGGTGTTACAGTGCACATACTGGGAGAATGCAGGTAATGTTTTGTCCAGCGTCACATGGTTAAAGTCTCCAGCGATTAGCACAAGCGCCTCAGGGTGCTGCGTTTGTAACTTATCAACAGCGGAATGGATGATGTCACTCGCTGACTCCACGTCTGCCCGAGGAGGAATGTATACAATAACAACAATGACATGTCCAAACTCTCTGGGCAAATAGTAGGGACGTAAACTTACGGCCAACAGTTCGATATCCCTGCAGCAAGTGGAGATTTTGACGTTAACATGTCCAGAGTGACACCACCGTGTATTAACATAGAGAGCGAGTCCTCCTCCTTTGTGCTTACCACAGGTACTTGCATCTCTGTCCGCTCTAACTGTGCTAAACCCGGGTAGCTCCACGTTGGCATCTGGGATGGTGTTATTTAGCCAGGTTTCGCAAAAACACAACAAACTGCATTCTCTGTAGGTCCTTACATTTTTCACCAGCGCAGCCAGTTCGTCGATCTTATTTCGAACTTCTTCCACTTATGGATGATGGAGGCCACTGTGCTCATTGGGACCTTCAAAGCAGCAGAAATTTTTCTGTAACCTTCCCCAGATATGTGCCTCGAGACAATCCTGTCTCAGAGGTCTACAGACAATTCCTTTGACTTCATGCTTGGTTTGTGCTCTGACATGAACTGTCAACTGTGGGACCTTATATAGACAGGTGTGTGCCTTTCCAAATCATGTCCAGTCAACTGAATTTACCACAGGTGGACTCCAATTAAGTTGCAGAAACATCTCAAGAATGGTCAGGGGAAACAGGATGCACCTGAGCTCAATTTAGAGCTTCACGGCAAAGGCTGTGAATACTTATGTACATGTGCTTTCTCAATTTTTTTATTTGTAATAAATTTTCAAAAACCTCAAGTAAACTTTTTTCACGTTGTCATTATGGTGTGTTGTGTGTAGAATTCTGAGGAAAAAAACGAATTTAATCCATTTTGGAATAAGGCTGTAACATAACAAAATCTGGAAAAAGTGATGAGCTGTGAACACTTTCCGGATGCACTGTATACAAAGCACTAAGCACTACTGCCCTACGATGCCAGAATTTGGGGTTGGGGAAGGGTGCAGGGGTTCAATGGCAGCCTGGCCATGATAGTTGTGTTTGTTTTCCTGTGTTTGAACAGGTTTTTTGTTGTGTACTGTGTCCTTCTTTCCATATTTCAAAGAACTGTGGGAACAATTGACTAGAAATTCAGCTTGTCATTTGTGAGTATGCTGTGTGATGACTGGGGCATTTTCCTGGGTTCATTCAGTTTTTGTGCCTTGTGATATCCCTTTAACCCTAAACATAAATTGACTGAGTTTAGAGAATGGATGAATTAATAAAGCATTTTCTGTGAATACTGCTTACAATTGAAACAAGTCAAATTATGCATTGCATATACTGTAGTAATATCAAACCTCATAATACCAATTTGTAATTTTGGACGACCAAACTACAGATTCACCAAGGCCGGCAGACTGCTAGATGTTTTGGATCTATATTTTCCTATTAAACAACAACAACAACATTTATTTATATAGCATATTTTCAAACAAATTATGTAACTGCTGTAAGAGACGAAGAAAGAAAAATATAAAAATAAGATTAGGCAATATTAAGTAACAAAGAATAAAGTAAAGTCTGATGGCCAGGAGGACAGAGAAAACAAAAAAACTCCAGAGGGCTGCAGAGAAAAAAAATCAAAATCTGCAGGGGTCCACGAGACCACCCAGCCCCCACTGAGCATTCTGCATAACATAAATGTTCTAAATCAGTCCTTATGGTTTTCAGGCTTCATGTGGAAGAATTAGATGATGAAAGTCATGTGGACATCTGGCCTTAAATCCATCACTGTAGGGATTGCATGGTGCCTTGATCAGGTGGTGGTGGCGCAGATCAGCACCACAGAAAACCGGAAAAAGAATAGCAGAGAAAGTAGGATTTAGTATGGATCGCAGTGCAGTGATAACAATGATAATTAAACGCATATACAGAATATCAGGGTTACACTAAAATAAAACTATAAGAAAACCCTATTTAAATAATGGGGTTTTAGCAGTTGTTTATAATGCTCCACCGTATTAGCCTGGCGAATTTCTGTCGGTGAGCTTTTCCAGATTTTAGGTGCGTAACAGCAGAAGGCTGCCTCACCACTTCTTCTAAGTTTAGCTCTTGGAATTTATAAGCAGACACTCATTTGGTGGCTTGCGCCACCACCATCTACTGAAAGCACCGTGATGTTCTAACAATGATGGATGGATTAAAAGCCAGAAGTCTGTATGACCATCAGCATCAAGTGACTCCGTGAGAACCCTAACTACAAAGAGGACTATTTCATTTATGTTAGGTAGAATGCCCAGAGGGGACTGGGTGGTCTCGTGGCCTGGAACCCCTGCAGATTTTATTTTTTTCTCCAACCGTCTGGAGTTTTTTTTTTTTTTTTTTTCTGTCCATCCTGGCCATCGGACCTTACTCCTTTTCTATGTTAACTAATGTTGTCTTATTTTCATTTCTTATTTTGTCTTTTATTTTTCTTTTCTTCATTATGTAAAGCACTTTGAGCTACTTTTTGTATGAAAATGTGCTATATAAATAAATGTTGTTGTTGTTGTTGTTGAAGATCTAAGGTTACAATTTGGAGTGAAAGGTGAGAGGTATTCAGAAAAATAAGATGGACCGAGATTATTTAAGACTTTGTAAACCATAAGCAGTATTTTAAAGTCAATTCTAAATAGCAGAGGTAACCAGTGTAGTGACATCAAAACTGGAGAGATGTGCTCAGATTTTCTTTTCCTAGTAAAAATTTTGGCTGCTGCATTCCGCTGTAGTTGCAATCGATTGTTGTCTTTTTTAGGTAGTCCCGAGAGGAGTGCCTTACAATAATCTTGTCGACTAAAGACAAAAGCATGAACTAATTTTTCAGCATCTTGCAAAGTTATAAGGGATCTCATTGTTGCTAAATTTAATAAGTGAAAAAATGCTGTCCTAGTGATCTGATTTATATGTGATTTAAAATTTTGGTCAGAGTCAATAATTACCCCTAAATTCCTGACCTCTGTATTGACTTTTAAACCTAATAGATCAAGTTTGTTTTTAATATCCTCATTATATCCATTTTTGCTAATCACTAAGATTTCTGTTTTCTGCTTATTTATTCTGAACAATTTATTTAAAACAATTTACAATCTTAACTTGGGTGTTAGTTTTAAAGACAGCTGCTTAGAGTGTGCCAGACTGCCGAAACTGCAGTCTAACACACACACACATACACACATACTAGTGAACAATATACCGAAATTATGCAACATGTTAATACAGCAATCAAGAGAAACAATAGTGTTAGCTTTAAAGCAACATTGGCAGTGAGGACAAGAATGCCAAAATTTAATCATATCCTCTAGTGTTTTACTGCAATATATACAGTATAAGATAATAACTAAAGCATATTTTGTTATGGATTTAAAAGTAAACAGAGTACATGGCAAATCGTTCCACTGCTGCTTCAATACCAGTTACAAGTGAAAGGAATTATAATTATAAGCAACATTATGACAAAAATAAATGGAAAATAACTTTTCAAATGCTGGAAGAACTTTCTAAGCAGATTAAATGCAGAGGCTGTACCTTTCCTCCTTTAACCTAGCTTCTACAGACAAGCTTCACTAGTATAAATTGGCCCATCTCATTTCTCCATGTGATTGCTGTCAACAAGGGAAATGGGATGCTGTGCGTTAAGAGTGTCCCACTTGCTAGAGCATTATTAATGACAAACATCAACAAATAAATAAGTATGCATTGGCTAATTTTCCTTTTCTGACAACATCACCAAATTTCAATCAAATCTGTCAAGGCATTTTTGAGATTTTGGGGTATTTATTCTTTCTATTATTTGGGGTGTTTTACCCCTAAATATTGATACAGTACAATCCCTCTTATCTGGCCTCGCATTAACCGGCTGACGGATTAACCGGCCTGTTAAAATAAATATTCTTCTTTATATTATATGAATGCACTTCCTTCTTTCCTGGAAGGTGAGAGGGCTCCTACTTTCAGAGTGATTTCCGTTTACATATTCCTTTATGAATTTTCCACAGTGCCTTCTTCTTTCTACCTGGCAGCTCCCCTGCTTCTCCCATCGGGCTTTGCAACAAGGGAATCACCCTACCTGCAGGTGCAACTGCCTTCCACACTGGTCCGGTAGACCTCCGATCCCTGGCTATGTCGGGCTCCATCCGGACCGAGACTTGGGTACTTTTCCCAGCGGCGCTTACGCTGGGGCTAAACCAGCCCAAAGCCTCCACGGCTGCCAGTCGTCTTCAATACCGGTCACTCCAGCTCCGTGATTGCTCAGTTGGAGCGACTGCTTTCTTCAGCCCCACCGAGTGTCGGCCAAACACTCATCTGCAGGGGTTCACCTCCCAACTGCCTACCTTTGCTCCATCGAATCTGCTGTCTCTTGCTCGCTTGCTCTCCTGCACTGGCTTTCCTCTATCTGCTTCTTTCTTCGTTAACCTTCCATTCTTACCTGTTCTCCCCCTAGCTGCCTCGCGCTTCTATTTATCACAGGGACGTGGATCAGATGTGGCAATTAGCAGTTCCCGGGAACAATTACGGATGCGGATGACTCCTCACCTGTGCACTTAAGCTAGGATCGCCTGCAACACGAATTCCACGGGAACCGATCTGCCACACATACTCGCTAAGCCGCGAGTGCGGTGATTATATATTTAAGAAGTGGCCTTTTTGACTTGAGCTGTGGACTCACTACATCACACTGTCCAGTCGTTGTATAAGAAAAAAAACCATATGCGAAATCTTGTGGATATGGTTTCTTCAGGAACGTCGAAGAGGAATAGTACATACCTTAGAAATATTTTTCTACATGAAAATAGGTATGCGTTGGATTAAACAACCAAAATAGCAACCGGCTATGGGTCCAGTCCCGAGGTGGCCGGTTAAGAGGGATTGTACTGTATATCAAAATGTCCTTTCTTAATGGTTACCTGCTGACCTAGAAGTACTATCCTGCCAAATTTCAGCTAAACAGGAAATATTGTTTTAGTTGATGGGTTAGTGAATGAGTGAGTGAGTCAGTCAACTTTGCAGTTTATATATATGTTACCGCTAAAGTGCAGAAATCAGTTATTCTACAGATTATCTAGGTAATGTGCTGATTAACTAGGGTGATCCGTTAAAGTGCTGAAAATTGTTTCATTTCTCAAATTACCTAGGTAATCTGTAAATTACCTAGATAATCTGCACATTACCTACTAGGCACTCGTTAAAGTGAAAATAAGATCTTTGCTGGAACAACAGCAACGTCTCTGTACGCTTAAATTAACATAATGTTATTTATTTATTTTTCGATATCTAAAGAATCAAGTTAATACAATCAAACAATCAAATTAGTTGATAGAATCAATCATCAATCAATTAAAAAACTATAATACAAAGAATCAAACGGTTTAAAATATTATTAAAATTAAGGAAAAGAAGTTGCAAAACATATGATAAAATTATGCTTACTTATTAGTGCAATCTAAAGATTGATGACACTTTGAATTACATAGCAATTGGTTTTTTGCGACAAGCACACCTATTTGTGGTACATTTAGATTTGCAGTCACATTTTCTGAAACCCTGCCCAGTACCAAGGGATTGTTTTATTGCTGTTTGACGTAAAGATATTTCTACAGCAGGGACATCTTCTTTCGTTAAAAATCTCTCTTTGCAAACACTGAATTCAGATTTTGCATACAATTGTTTTAAAATACCCGTTTTAGTACCAAGTTTATAAAAACCATCCTCTGTTTTACTAAGAACCACAGCTAAAATCAAGCGGGCATCAGTTTTTGCTCTGTCTACTTCGGGTACTTTAATTCTCACAGTGACACCTTCATCGACATTTGGGTGCTTTGCATTAGAAACTGCTAACATTTTCTTTGCTTGCTTTTCTAAACCTTTCTTGGCTTCATTAAGCTGTATTTTCTGTCTTCTTAATTTTCTGTATAAAAACAACCGGCGACGACAAGACACTGGCGAAACCAAACTAAAAGTGGATGGAGAGGGGGAAGGAGTAGGGAAAGGAAATGAGAGAAACAAACTTTTGAACTTTAACGATACGGAAGCCATTAATGTGCACATTACCTAGGTAAAATGCGGAAAACTCTTGATTCCGCACATTAACGGAGCAAATCAGTTAATCTGCAGATTAGCTAGGTAATGTGCACATTAACGGCTTTCAAGCTTTAGCGGTAACATATATATATATATATATATATATATATATATATATATATATATATATATATATATATATATATATATATATATATATTGTCACAAACTTGACCACAAGTCATAGCAAAGTTTGGGGCAGTCACCCATATAATTGGTATCCTGGCTGCAGAATCGTAAAAATGTTACACAGCGCTGATGTGCAGAAAACCGAGTCCAAAACAGAACTGAGGGAATAGGGAAAAGGTGGAGGCTTTTAAAGGGGAAGACAGGAAGTGAGCTCAAAGGGGTCGGGCTCATGAGGGTCTTCCGCCATAGTCTCGAGCTCGGACATGACATCAAAGGGGCCGGAGCCAGCAAGGTCTTCTTCCATAGGCTTGGACCTGGAAGTGACATCAAGAGAGCCAGGTGGAATCTCCCATGAATGGTCTACAGGAAAGGGAGAAAAAGAGTCAGTGCACTCTGCCACATCCTGGTCTGATTCGGAATTGCCCTTACTCAAGCCCTTTAGCTGCCTCCCATGCGCACGTGTGTGACAATATATATATATACATAGTATATATATACAGTATATACTGTAGATTAAAGTGCATTACAGAATTGCATGCCCTGCATTAGCTTGATAAATATCTGATGAACTCTTAGTACTATACTTAATGTAATAGATAGGAGAAACTTTTCTCTCTCCCTGTACACACTTAGTTGATTAGAGATTATTAATTATACATGCTTTCTGTTTTTTGACATTTAGGGTGTTTCACTAACAGCTCAAAGAGCAGCTATCGTAGTAGGAGTGGAACTACCAGTGTATGACATTACCAAGAAACATCTCATACTGTCAGGCTACATGGGTGACACAGTCGCCAACCATTTCCTGTAAGTATTTTGGAAAATGTTACCTTCCCTTTTTCTAGACTGGTGCCAAATAGTGGGTGATATTTTAAAGTTGCTGTAGTTACTGATTTTTCTGTTTGGTGAAATAACACATGAGTTCACCAGCATCAGGAGTCAATTGACCACTCTTTTTAATGAAACATGATTTGCTCTTAATTTTCTCTTCTTGCTTTTGATCTATATATTTTGATAACTGCAGCATTTCTTTTAAATCCAGATTCCGAGTGATTTTGATACTTTTGAAATATGAGTGATAGTCATATAACCTTTTTCTAGCTCTTTGTCATTGAATGCTGTTTCTTATATTCTTTCATGTTTTTCATTTCTTACCGTTTGACTGGAGAGTGCAAATATTATTGAGCCACTCCTAAAGACATCATTCATATATAGACCTTGTTGGATATATTATAGACAGTTTTATTTAAGATATCTGTGTACAATGTACATTTTTAGCTAAGTTATGGTGTGCTTTGCACACACTGAAAAAGAATGTTTGCTATGGATGGCTTAATTCCATCACTTCTTTGTAAATCTAATTGAAATTCCTTTCTAGTTGTCCTCTGTGATCATCAAGGGGTAAATTCCATGAAAGTATCTTTTCGGGGATGGATATTGATGAAAGGTGAGGGAATTCAGTCACATTAATTTGTTAAAAATTGTAGCTTGTAAATGGGGAAAAATAGGTAGTTGCTGCAAGATTATATTAATGATTGTAGGCAAAGGTTTTAAGTGTGCCACTGTGATCAGTGAAGTTTATTACAAACACATTATTTTATAAAAGAATAGCTACACAAACTAGCTGACAGGGTGAAACTGGCCAGGAAGATGGACATAAACATGTGAAAGACAACCCAGGCAGGCTATTTTAAAATGCTGACATTTACTGAATCAATATATGGCCAGAGTGACCAATGGCTACTGTAGCAGAAGCCATAAGAACTGGTGAAGGTGTTATTTGGGCGTTGTCCAAAAATAAATCAAGATCGCTGTGTTGGAAGTTACCCACACCTGGCAAATATGTAATTTTGTGAGTGTTTATAATGAAGAGGATCCATCACATAGCCAGAAGCCAGCTGCTTTCTGCCTTGCTGGACCCATGTCATATAGCTGTCATCATTCCCCACTGAAGATTGACTACACTTTCCATTCGCTTCTGTCTGGCCTGGATATGCATGTATAAATGAATTATACATTGTATTCTTTGGGGCAGATATTACATTTTAAAGTGAGTTAAATACATATATCTATTTTTGTAGCATATTTCTCTCTTCTGATTATTTCCACCATGGATACAAAAGGGATGGGAATTGGCTCTACTCTGTTCTGCATCAAGAAAAGACATAATCTCAGGGAACAAGTGCCCCCTGCTGTATGCAGTGATACAGAATATATTTTAAAAGACACATTCTGTATAGATTAAGGAAGGCTGGATAATAGTGTGCTCTGTGTTCTATAGTGTTGTACTGTCTTAAGTGAGTGGTGAACCAATGGATTGCTGGTAATTTGATGGTAGTTAGTATTGAATGGAGTACATGGCAATGCATACAGAGAGGATCTTAAATAAGATTTCTTTTCCATAGCTAATAAAGCAGGTGTGGTTTTGTTGACTCATTCATTGAATTTGCTGACATTAGAAATCTTTTCAAATTTTGTAATTTTTTAGTAATGTCTTGATTTAAACATAGTACTGTGGTTGTTTCAATTATTACATTTAAGCATCACTTCTTTCTTTCTAGATCAAGCTTTGTGTGTGGTTTGGCAGGAGCTCTAACATCTAATCCTATTGATGTTGTAAGGACTCGAATGATGAACCAGAAAGCCATTAATGATGGGATGACCTTTGTCTACAAAGGCACTATGGATTGTTTTCTACAGGTTAGTGTGAATATTTTAGAAGAAGCAAAAAGAGCAAACAACCATTTGTAACAGAAGTATATTGTTGTTGCAGACATGGAAGATGGAAGGATTTTTTGCACTATACAAAGGATTTTTTCCAAACTGGCTACGCCTAGGTCCTTGGAATATTATTGTATCCTTTTATAATTTCACACACTTAAGGAGTAGTGTTTAAGAAGGTAAGGCAGCTACTGTACCTCATTGTGGGGCATTATATGAAAAAGTATTAGTGATAACCCTGTTAATAATGGAATTTTGTTTGGGTGTTACCATCAGAGAAATGTTTAAGACAAAAAAAAAACTGTAAGTAATGCTATATCAATTAGTAAAACCTTTTATGTATGATAATGCACCACTGAAAAAAAAACATTTACTGGGCAAATATGATTACAGTATCAGGATAGATTATGTAATGAGTACAATTAAAAATAAAAGCAGTTTTGCATGTCTTAGCCAAAATGCAATACTGGCAGACACTCTGGTATTATTCTGTGTTTGTGTATTATATGAATAGTTAGTGCTCCTGAGTACATTTGAGACAAAAATTATAAAACAGGAAATTTATTACAGAAATGAATAATACAATCCAGAAGTACAATGCATATAATGTGGCATTGAGGAATAGGAATGCAGGTTGTTTAGTCCTTGCAAACAGAAGAGAGACGTGTTTGTCTGATGTCTCGTGTTTTTCGTGACATGACAATGAAAAATGAAAAAGTATGGCTGAGATTGCAGCTGAAATTACTGTAGCTGTGAATCCTTCTCTGAAAGGCAACACACGTATGGCTGTCATAAATACAGGTCAGCATGCGATTCTTTGGAAGTGTGAAACTGTGCTGGAAAATTGTCATGAAGTCAGGTAATTTGACATCCCCAGAGGTATCTAGTCTTATAAATTGACATACTTAGGTGACAAGATCAACAATTGCAGTAGTCAAAAGGGACTTCTCGGACGACCAAAGGCTGTGTAATGTCTTTAGCAAACATTCCTTTATTCCCCTCCCCGACATCATTATTCTGACATTGTTAGAAGTCGTTGTGGGCTGCATTATTGTCAAAAATACTCATGTTAGCAGGACCATTTTTTCTTTTTCTGTGAGTTTCCTAAACTCTTATATCAGTTCTTCCTGACATATGAACAGTTGAAAAGGATTGATCTGTAAACAGCATGCAACAATCTCTGAATGAAGCAATGAAGACCTCTGGATATTTTATTTTTTATATATTTTATTTTATACTTCTTGCATTATTGTTAATATTTCTTAATGTGTTAATTTGTTTGTCTGTGTAGTATTTAGCCATATCAAATGACCTGCATTGTGAATTGCAAAGGTCGATTAATGCATCTATTTGAACAACAGGAGCTGTGGCAAAAATTTTAGAAAATTAACAGATTCTTTTTAAGAGATGTTATAATTTCTTATGGAGGAATACATATTTAGAAATATGTGATGTTATGGCTGAAATTTATATTTTTACAATATGTACAAGCATTTTTTAATTTTACAAGGCTTGTAGTTTTGTGTTTTATTTTTTAATTATAAAACCAAGACAATATCAGATAAAACAAGATTTGTATATAAAGCAAAAAAGAACGTTTGCTTGATTTAATTTTTTTATTTAAATAGTACTGATGTTTGATATTGACACCAAAAATGTGTGTGTGTGTGTATAAAATATCTATTTTTGTATATGTATTGATTATTATCTGTTTAATATGTATACATAGTTGTAAATGCACAGACCTGCTTATGAATGTATCATGCTGTCCTTGGATGTCCATGGTCACTACAGTCAACATATGTGGTTTATTCACTGTGATTATTGCCTATTCCGAAAGGTACAGTAGACGTCACTTTTTGATCTGTACGTATATTTGTAAAAATAAGACAGTATTCACACGCCTAATATGATGTACATGTGTATGCTATATGAATCAATGTTTTGTTTCTTGTCCTTTTATCATTTTTATGACATTTCATTGTGTTTCTCTTTAAGGATGTGCACATGCCTGAATGTCTTGAAGTGGTGCCAAAGTCTTGACCCATTGTGTGGCTACTGATTTTGGTAGCTAGAGACTAGCTCTATTAAACAGTATTCCAATAAATGTAAAGAGTTATCGTTAATTGTTAATTTACTTTTACTTTTATGATATAAGTAAATTTGCAAGATATTACAAAATATCTAGCGTGACTGTCCCAGTCATTTTCATTAAACAAGTGAACATGGTTGCATTAAATTATTGATGTTACAGGACAGAGTGGAGACCGGCAAAGGTATTACTGTATAATTCTTGGGGGAACTGTCGATTTGTTTATGGGATGAAATCATACATGCTCCAGATATTGCTGGTTTTGTATTTTGTTTCTATGTACAGTAACTGCATATTATTTAGACATATGCCTATAAAAATAGAATATACATTGATGTTTGTGTTTGTTTTATATTCTTAAAAAATATATATTGGAAGATATTTCATTTATGTTGTGAAACTGGCTTTTTTAACTGACATGTACAATTCGATGGTATATTCTGTAACATACATTTTTTAAAGGTTCAAAAAAATAAAAAATATTTTTCAGGAATAACAATTGCATAATATTACAAAATGTATTGTAGTATTGCCTGTATTCTTTAAACTTGTTGTTCTTACAAAGAAAATTGTATCTGAAAAATGCTAAATAAAGGTGAAAATTATTCTAGAACATTAGAGGAAACCCTGGAGGAGCAGTGTTAAGCATAGTAGTATGATAAATGTATTGCATTGGTCTGGTATGTCTCTTATGTACAACAGTTTGTTAGAAGAGAAAGTACTATGTCAAGGTAGAACTAACTCTTAATTAACAGGGAAGGACACAGGCCAGCATTGTGCAGCCAATGTCACTTAATAGTGGACCTTCCATTTACTAATCAACTTAACCAGCGTATGGTTGCAGGAGGCCAGAGCATATCCGAGTATCACTGGTGTAGTCCATTACATGACTGTAGATGTGACTGTAGGTCATTTAGTTTCAAGTAACATATGACAAAATTTAATGTATAAAAAGAAGTTGTATTAAAAACACAATACAGATATTTCTGAGTATATTTATGTATGTTATTCTATATATCATACAGTGTATAAAAATATAGTAGCATTAAAAAAAAAATTTTTTAGTTTAACATGAAATTTCAAGAATGTCCCAGACATTCCTGAGAACTGTTTAAAGTCAAAGAAATACTAGGGTTAGTTTGTAAAATAATGACTCCTGGATGGAGCACTAATCCACTGCAGGGCACACATCCTGAAAGTAGCATTTTAATGCCAACTGCATTTATAGTTTTGTAACAACAGATATCTTCTTAAGAACAGGGCTTATGGTCTGCATGATGGAAACTGCTTACTGTAACAATAAATAATGCATACTGTATTTTAACAGTACAGCAGCCCATATGTATTTACTGTACAGGACAATAATGTTGTGAGTCACTTTGGATAAAAATGTATGCTAATCTGATAAATGTAAATGTTTATATGCAGGGTTTAATACATTTTTAAATATGAATTTAGCTTTAAGTAGACTGATAAAATTTCCATTACTTTGGCATTATTTTATGATTCCCTCAGAAATATAATGGATGCTATTATCAATAACATGACACAGAAGTCCTTCAAAATTGTAATATTTTTATTAATGTTAAAAGGTACACAGTATCACAAATACAGATGTCAAAAACCAGTAAGAAGGATAGAGCCTGGTACAGTTCAAGGTAAATCTCGATTGGCAGATGCTGGTAATGAACAGTGGTCATATTGGCTTTACATCAACATTTTTAGTAACTTTTAACATGCAGCCACACTGAATGTTATCCTTATTATTTCTATGTGTTGCATATGTTATCTTATTAAACAGCGGTACAGTGGAACCTTGGTTCACGACCATAATTCGTTCCAAAACTCTGGTTGTAACCCGATTTGGTCATGAACCGAAGCAATTTTTCCCCATAGGATTGTATGTGAATACAATTAATCCGTTCCAGACCATACAAACTGTATGTAAATATATATTTTTTTAAGTATAGTTAATAAAACCATAGAATGCACAGCGTAATAGTAAACTAAATGTAAAAACATTGAATAACACTGAGAAAACCTTGAACAACAGAGAAAACTAACACTGCAATAGTTCGCGCTATAGTGCTAAGAACCGCTGGCTAAAAACACTTTTTTTTAATGAGTTTTAAGCACAGGGAAAAAAAAGAAACATTTGCAAAAATCCATAATTTAATAAACCACCAAGAAAAGTAACATTGCAACAATGCACGCTACGGACCGATCGCTGTAAACAGAAGTGAAAACTTCCTACCTTATGCGTCCAGCCCTCTCTCTCACGGTGCCTGTGTATCTCTCTCTCGCGCACCTCTGTGTGTGTCTCTCTCGCGCGTGCCCGTGTGTGTGTCTCTCGCGCGCCTGTGTGTCTCTCGCGCGTGCCCATGTGTGTGTGTCTCTCTCTCGTGCGCCTGTGTGTGTGTCTCTCACTCGCACACCATGTGTGTGTGTCTCTCTCTCCCATGTGTGTGGCGCTCTCTTGCTCGCTGCACAGGAAATACACAGGGAGATACTGAACAAGTACAAACCGAAAGGGCAACTGGCTTGTTCGTATACCGAGTGTGTGGTCGTGAACAGATGCAAAAGTTTGGCGAACTTTTTGGTCGTAAACCGATTTGTACGTGTACCGAGACGTTCGTGAACCGAGGTTCCACTGTACTTAGTGAAACACCTCATCAGAGTAGTTGATTTTAGTTGGTTTGGCCTCTTAAACCTACATAACCAGCAATTTATGTGAACAACACCTCAGTGCATCCTTTTTTCTTTCTCTCATTCTGTCAAAATGACAAGGAAGATTTGATCAAATATGTCTTTTATTTCCCATTTTACTACTTGAATTTCTTCTTGGAAATTTATTGCATTAAACTTAGTAACACAATATGGTAAATTAAAATTAGGGCCAGTTATGTCACCACTGCTTATCAAATACTACAGTGTAAGAATTCTCTAAGGGCTAAGAATTTTGGAATTGAATCATGTCTCAATGTGGGTTAGTGAACCAAGAGAGAGAATCTGTCACCTTTTGTACTTGTAAAATGCATATTATACACAGTTGAGAGCAGTCTTGCAAAACTGATTTTTTGGCACATGGCATGGTGTGGGCATGGAGAGATAGAAGATATCTTGCACTTGTAGTTGGAGACTGTCAAGGGGAAAGTATATCTTGTCATTGTGAAATTCATGCTAAAAATAAATCATAGGGCATTAGAGTGACCGAGAGATCCTAGGTGGCTGGCAGGAGGTTAGAATAACTCCAGGGTACTGCAAGATGAGAAGTCTGTTTTGGGATTGACAGGAACCTGCTGTGTGCATGAAAGAGAGAGCAGACAGTGTGAGTGAGGTCTGGCCTTTTGAAAGAGTGGCTCGGAGTGTTGTACTTGCAGAGATCTCCAGAGTCTACTAATACAGTAATTCAGACACACAACTGTAGAGCTATAGTAAATGTTGGATGTGACTTCATGGGCATGGAGGAGGTGGAGGGCAAAGAAGTGGAGAAGAAGAGGGGGTGGGGTTAATCTATAACATTTGATAGGAACCAGATAGGGAGTCAGTCCTGGCATGGATACACACGATTGGGATGTGGAGAAAATGCTGAGGTCTTTGATGTTGACCATCACGAATCTGACACCCCCAGTGACAAAAGATATCATTAACATACTGGTTATTGCCTGCTACAGTAATTCTGAATTCTGCTATTCACACAACATGGAAAGTATGGACATTCCCAAAGTATTCTTGTTCACAGTCAAATAAATTATAAGGATGAAGCCCAACTAAATTTTCACTGGGGGAATAAATTTTGACTGGATTTAATTGATAGCAACAACATGATAAGACAGATACATTAAAACTAATGCTGAGTTTATTTAGGGAAGAGAGAGAGAAGACACCACAGTGCGGGACAAGTGTGACAAATAAATAAACACCAAACAAGCAAAAAGTAATGACTTGTGAAAGATGATTTACAAGTATGTCTGACTTTATAACATGCAAATAACGTATACTTTTTCTTTTATGTAAATACAAAATATTTCTGACTGACATTTTTTTCAGAATTTGGACACATTTTAGAAAATGATGGACAGAATATAAAAGACTTAATTATATATAATAAAATATATAGTATGTCTGCTTCAATGTACTCACAAAACACTGATGTAACTGCAAACATCATATCAAATTTTGTGGTGCTGCTTTCAGTTAGATTACTAGTCACCTTGCTCTATGAATCCTTTAGGTGCTTCATGAAGAAATACTGCCTCATGTTTTTCCATCTCTCCATTTCTGAATCCAGTTTATTCTGTTCTGGGCTGTGAAGGCTGGACAATCTAATGTCAAAAGGTCTCTGACCAGGGTTGTGCTTTAAAACCCACCCAGAGTTAGTTTGCGGGCAATCCCTGAACTGTTTCTCTGGTTTGGGAATTCCCTTTGTTAGTCACTGGCCTCGTTATTTTATAAAATGGTCAGATACATATGGTTTATTGATTTATAAGATCAGTTAACTGTAAATTGTTACTTCTATGTGCTAATCTCACTACTGTCCAATACCATGATTTGTGAATAGAACTATCCTATAAAACTAATGTTTTTCTTGCTGGGATATTCAAGTATTCAGTTATATCCTAATTTTTTTTTTATTTAGATTTTTTCATGTGTGCATATATACAGTCACATTTTCTTCCTAAATTGTGATGAACAAAGCAGGCCAGACAAAACCTACGTTAAAATTGCATAATTACCTGTGAAACGCAAATCTCACTTAAAAGTTTTTGAGGGTTGAAAATCTGGGGAGTATTGCTCACAGGAGCCTTTTTCACACTTTCATGTTTACCTGTGTTCTTTTCCACAGTTGTATAATGTTTGTAATCTGTAGCACATCTGTCAAGTCCATTCTGTTTATACCCCTTGTTCAACATGGAGAGGTACAGTGTGTATTTTAAAAATGTGACATGTTGCATTATTTTCCACACAAAGATGCAACAAAACACACCATTATGCACATGGAAAATCTCACCATACAGGAAGCCACACCCTTCCACTGTTGCCTAGCAACCACCCATTCCTGTTTTGTTTTGTTTTTTCTTTTTAAATCGCCCTATCAGAATGTGTTTGGTGGCTCAAACTATCAACACAGAGGAAAGGAGTCCAGTGATTTTTTTTTCACTAGATATGTCAATTTAAATACTAAACAACAGGCTGACTTGTGTAAATATCGAATGTAAATGTTCCAGTCATGAACTAAATGCCTTTCTACTTGTGCAAATATTGCTGCAAGTGATACTAGTTAGTATTTTCTACTAGATACTAGTTATTAGTTTCATGAATTTTTTGTGAAGTGAAAACAGAGCATCGCTCTGTCAAACATAGATCTCAAAACAAGGCAAAAGCAGGCTGATTAGAAGTTCAGAGTGAATGCTAAGTTATCTGAAATCCTTGTGCTGTGTACCCATGTGGCACTATGACACTGTCACCACTAGGAAGGCCAGCTGTGACTCAACATTTTCTCTGGTTGCCTTGCACAATACATCATAAGGTTCCTACATAAAAACCCTATTGGTCTGGCAATGCTTTTTTGGCATCTGCCAGTTTCTCAATGTCACATCAATACCCTCACATTCACTATTTCTGACGTATTCAAATTAGGAGAGATTGCCACCTCTAGTGACCCTACTTGTAATTGTGTGAACTTACCTTGTGTGTGTGTCCATCTGCTCCTTCTAGACCTGGCACCTGACGTAGATCAAGCCCTGCAGTACCGGGATATGTCTAGTTCTTTGTTCTTTTTCTTAATGCTATTGTAGTACTTATTTGGAGACCTAAACTCCATGTATATTCAACATGAGAATTTACAGATTTATTGTATAAATTAAGGTGACCTCTCTTGTACTCCACATAGTGTGCTTTGTTCATAGACCAGCATTTTAAATTTAATATCTATTTTACCATATCATGATGTGGACAATGATGACTCCACTAACATCTCTCTCATAATGCATACTTTTCAGCCCTAGAGCACTCTATTGTGCAATTTTATTGAATGCCTTATATTTATTTACATTAAACTTAGACCTGCCCATATATGAATTTTTGCCTATCTTTACTGATTGTAACATATCCATCCATCCATCCATCCATTTTCCAACCCGCTGAATCCGAACACAGGGTCACGGGGGTCTGCTGGAGCCAATCCCAGCCAACACAGGGCACAAGGCAGGGAACCAATCCTGGGCAGGGTGCCAACCCACCACAGGACACACACAAACACACCCACACACCAAGCACACACTAGGGCCAATTTAGAATCGCCAATCCACCTAATCTGCATGTCTTTGGACTGTGGGAGGAAACCGGAGCGCCCGGAGGAAACCCACGCAGACACGGGGAGAACATGCAAACTCCACGCAGGGTGGACCCGGGAAGCGAACCTGGGTCTCCTAACTGCGAGGCAGCAGCGCTACCACTACGCCACCGTGCCGCCCGATTGTAACACATCTGCCAATACAATTAGTTTTGAGTCATCTACAAATAAAACTAGCATTTCATTCATATTTTAATCCAGATCATTTGGTCTGAATACTGACTCAAAAGTACTCAACTTCCAACATCAACAGATTCCTAAAAATATCCTTGTTTAAAGGCCAATGTGGACAGCACACATAATCCATACCACAAGAACCCTGATGATTGGTTTGTTAAGAGGCCTGGAAAAAATCAAGCTGGATAATATCCTGCACAATTAAGCCTTGCATAAAATTTAATATTAAGAAAACTGGACTGGTTAAATGGCGACACTAAATGGTCTCGGTGTGAATGTGTCCTGCGACGGACTGGCACTACTGTATGTCTACAGATTATTCCTGCCTTGCCCACTTTGCCTACTAGGTTAGACGCCAGATCCCCAAGACCTTAGATTGGATAAGTAAGTTAGAAAATGATGGCTCTCTCGCGTCTAAATCAATGTTACTTTCTTATCTTCATTTATTGGAATTTAATCGCCATAATAAACAAACACCTTAATAGTTTCAGTCTTTTATAGCACATGACTTATCATAGTATGCATATTGTGTAGTAGAATTAGAATATTTTCTTTTCCTGTTATCATATTATTGGATACTACACAGCTATAAAGCTCACAATATAAACAGAAGAATATTTCTTTATTACCATCTTCATTCTGTATTGAAAACAATTCAATTTCACCCCATTCTCATACTCTTATAATTCTGACCCAAACAGTGTTGAAGTACTATAACATAACAAGTGCTTTTTCAGGGTTGTGGGAGGAAAGCCAGAGTACTTGAACTGTTTCTCCATCTACCTTTGCACAGTTCATATGTCCAAATCAAGTGGTCCGCTCATAGCCCAGTGGCATTGCATGATAGGTTTATCTGTGTCTCTGACTTGGTAACTTGGTCTGATTAGTGTGTGAGAGTGAGGAGGAGTGTGCCAAGTGACAGACTAGCAGCATGGGCAGTGTTTATTCCTACCTTGTGTCCATTGTTGTTGGGACAGACACCAGCTGCCTGTGAACCAGAACTGGATGAGCAGGCAAAACAATAGATAGATGGAGATTTTTGATTACACTGTACTATCATCTCCGACTCCACTGCCAAAAACAAGTCAAGTTTCTGACAAACCTGAAGAATATTAGGTCAAAGTAGTTCATGTATGCGTAACTGCAGTTAGATATTTGGCATTGTATATATTGAACTCCCAAGTTAGCAGTTTGTTGTAAAAGAAAAGGCTAAAAGGTAAGGTGCTTAAACTGGGATGTGTGGTATCAACTGTGACCTCCATTCAGAAGAATAGAAGTATTACCAGGGAGTTAATCGTCTTTCATGGGGTCTGTCATATATTTGATGGCTCTCGATGTAGCATCCAGCATCCACTCAAATGCACGCTTCACATATGTGGCTTTCTTTTTTTTGGCTGTGCGCTTTAAAGCTCCCCTTTCGATCTTCCATTTTTCATTGTCATACAATACAGCAAACAGCCTAAACTCTTTGTAGTTCCATTTCTAGAATGCAAAAAAGAAAAATTATTACAATACTTTCGATATTCTATATGGGAATATTCCATCCCATTAAACATGTTAAAATTAAGTAATTCTACAGTAGATTTGTGCCTGGCCCAATATTGCACCCCATTCTTCTGGTCCTCCATGACACCAAGTGGGTTTAAAAATGTACAATTTTAAGAAGAAGTTTTTTTTTTTAATTCGTGATTTGGGTGATAAGTGTTCAATTGTAAAATCCTTCATAATGGGGTCTTTTATGTGCCTGGTGTGAGTCCAATACGCCTGTGCCTAACTTTTGCCTATGGAGTGATGTATGGATCACAAGAAATCTCCGCAAATGTGCGTTCAAATTATGCAAAATTGTTAACACTTGTTGTGCTCATAAGAATTACTTAGAAAACGCTTTGGAACTTTGTTTTTTTTTTCACCCAGTGTTGTCTTAATGTCGTTATTCAAGACCTCCAGTTTGTTGAGTCTTTCCCTCTATTTGTGGCCTTCTACACCCCAATTTTAGGCCATTTTTGGATCATAGTTATTCCAGGAAATTACATCCTTATGACAAAGAGTAAACAAATGAGTGACTTCAGCAAAAATGATCAGAAGGACTTGGAGCTGTCCACGGCACACCAACCTGCCCAAGGAGTCCTGCCCCTAAAGGGATACAAGGGGTCAAAGTCACTTCTGTTCACAAAACTACAAATAGTATAGGCATGTGGAGTGCAATTTTATGTTACTTTGAGGTTGCTGATCATGAATATGATCATTTTTTTTGATATTTATTCTTCACTGATGGTCCTAGTGTTGTTGTAAGAGACACTTTCGAAAGGATAAAAATGATAAAATATAAACAAAAGCATGTGGGGTATCGTTTTAGACTATTTCAAGGTCAACGATTACAAATTTGATGTTATTTTTGATTTTGGACCCTTCACTGGGGATCTGGCCCTCTATGGACTTAGATAGATAGATAGATAGATAGATAGATAGATAGATAGATAGATAGATAGATAGATAAATAGATAGATAGATACTTTATTAATCCCAATGGGAAATTCACAGGGGGGTGAAAAATGAAAAATTGCTTTTTGCATTTGAGAATATTTAAACATTTAATCTGACACAACTATTCTTGTTTATTATGTACAGTACTTCTACCTCATGAAGTAAATCATTACATTTTATGAATAGCTCAAATTAGGGCAGGTTAAGCTAATTTAAGATTTTTTTTTACCTTATTAAGATCACACTTCAGGTTTTAAAGTGGCCAGGGCATGACTGTCATTGTTAATAGAAACAATTTCAATTTTAGTGACTGAGAGAACAGATACTTGGGATCAACAGTACAGAGTAATGGGGATTGTGGAAGAGAGGTGAAAAAGAGAGTGCAGGCAGGGTGGAATGGGTGGAGAAGAGTGTCAGGAGTCATTTGTGACAGACAGATATCAGCAAGAGTGAAAGGGAAGGTCTACAGGACGGTAGTGAGACCAGCTATGTTATATGGGTTGGAGACGGTGGCACTGACCAGAAAGCAGGAGACAGCTGGAGGTGGCAGAGTTAAAGATGCTAAGATTTGCATTGGGTGTGACGAGGATGGATAAGATTAGAAATGAGGACATTAGAGGGTCAGCTCAAGTTGGACGGTTGGGAGACAAAGTCAGAGAGGCGAGATTGCGTTGGTTTGGACATGTGCAGAGGAGAGATGC
The DNA here is from genome assembly GCF_900747795.2 of Erpetoichthys calabaricus. Lineage (NCBI taxonomy): Eukaryota > Metazoa > Chordata > Cladistia > Polypteriformes > Polypteridae > Erpetoichthys > Erpetoichthys calabaricus. The sequence goes on from NC_041397.2 coordinate 110,766,021, forward strand.
TGGGTATGTTGGGAGAAGGATGCTAAGGATAGAGCTGCCTGGGAAGAGGAAAGAGAGGAAGGCCTAAGAGAAGGTTTATGGATGTGGTAAGAGAGGACATGCAGGTGATGGGTGTAAGAGAGCAAGATGCAGAGGACAGAAAGATATGGGAGAAGATGATCCGCTGTGAGCAGCCGAAACACAAAGAAGAAGTGACTGAGAGAACAGAGGTACAGTATAGGTATGTGTATCTGACTTGTGATTGGTTGTGGACAGATGTAGAGTCTTAAATGATATTTAAATATAATGTATGCCCTAAACAGCATAAATCTGTGACATGAGTGCACCTCTTTAAAAAGCTCATGTGTCACACTCTATGGGTTTTGGCTCCACTGTTCATTTTGCACATCTGAATTGTAACCCAAAGTAAAAGCCTAAACCCAATACCTAGTGCTAACTGTAAAGAATTTAGTTGTGATAAACAAGGCTTTTTGGGTGTTTTTAAATGTGAAATATATGTCTGTCACATTCTTTCTGTCTTGCAGGGACCTGGTGACCCTTATTTCCTATAGCCAGGGTCATAAAGTAGTTTTTTTTAGATTTTTTTACTTTAAAAGTATGCATTGCATTTGAAATCTCCCTCTAGTCTGCTTTACATTTTTAACATACTCTCACTTGCTGAGTCAGAGCCTTGTGTGCCAGCATTCAGGGGTCAGTAGCAACCTGATGGTACACCAGTCCATCTGTGTCACACTCACTCACACCAATCAATCCACCAACACTTAGGTGAAAAGGTGTAAACTCCATGCAGACGTTGACCTGATTAGGAATGAGACCCTGGCGCTGTGAGGAAGAAACGGCAACACTGTGCCACTGCCCTGACCACATGAAAGTCACCTGCACTGAACAACACCATTAGAATTCACCGCAAAGGTAAGTCAATAATTATTCACTTTTTTTGGGTTGGCTGTCCAGTTTTTCCCCATGCACATGTACACACGGCGTGTCTGTGCTCACAATGATAAAGTTTCGATCTTAAATCAGTTTCTTTTGGCATTTTCTAGGAGTAAACATGCCTTCTCCTCCCTTCATTTGCAAAAAGAAGAACAGTAAGCAGTGATCACTTTTTATGAGCTGTAGGTGGTGGACGTGGACGGGTGTCCCGCTCCTTCTTTGTGCTCAACACTTGCCTCTGTATTGTACAACAACAACAACAACAACATTTATTTATATAGCACATTTTCATACAAAAAGTAGTTCAAAGTCCTTTACATAATGAAGAAAAGAAAAATAACAGACAAAATAAGAAATTAAAATAAGGCAACAGAAAGTCTTCTGTGGATTTTGGCCCTTTTAACACCTTCACCCCATAAAATGTGGATCATTGCTTACTGTTCTTTGATGCATTCACTTACTGAACACGGTTTTTGATTTAGTGGTGTTTGCTAAGCCCACTAATGAGTTCAAGGATCTAACGCTTCAGAGATGAGACACGACTCCATCACTCCATCCTATTTATGCACTGTAGGCAGCCGTGAAGTTCAGCTCAGATAATATTGAATGTATCACTGAGGTCTGTGTGTTTGACACGTATTGCACTTTTACAATTTGCTTATGAAATACTCTCCTTTCATGTACCAAATATATTTTATTATTATTACTATTATTACTGTTTTACATTGCTTGGTTATTCCTTCTATTATGTATTCCAACTTTGTGTGTTCTTTATTGTGCTATATCAGTCTGTGATACTCCTTGGTCTCTGCCAGGAGAAACGTAGATAATGTTTTTGTATGCTTAGATATTGAGGTGCTTTAAATTTTTTACAGCAAGCCTCTAATAAGACACAGAATGGTTTGTTGTACCAAAAACAAAGTTATCTTAAAGTTACAAAATATGTTACCACACCCTAGTATTTGAGACACTATCACTTCTAAACTATCACAGCTGCTGACCTGCTCAACCCCGGAGCTTTTGAATTTCGGCCCTCCATAACTGGCCATCCATCAGTGTTCGGCACACTCTGACAGCATCTGGAGAAGAAAACAGCTAGAGCACTGTGACCAGTGCAGCTTTCTGCTGCCTTCATTTCCATGGACTTGTATAGTGGGTTTCCTAACTGTGGATTGCTGTGAAAATTATTTTAATACAAACTATTACTGTTGTGATTCATTTTTACTATTATTGTTATTTTGTCAGAATTATGACTTTGAGACAACACAGTAAGCAGAACAATTTTTGCCCTGTGCATTATCCGGCATCGAACCAGGGCCATTTGTGGAGCTAAGTCTTCTTGCTCATTCACATCCAGGCCAACTTGGAGTCACCAGTTAATAACTTGCATGTTTATTTGGGATTTCAAAGGAAACCAAAGAAAATTTATGCCAACAGGTAGGGTGTATGCAAGCAACACATTCTAACTAGAACTCACAGGTCTTACCTTATTCTCCAGCAAATCAAAATAATTAAACATCTTTTTTGCTTCGGTTTTATTAAGACCAAAAAGGAATCTCGCATCCAGGAACTTGTCAACAGTGATGCAGCGCTGTCCATCCAAATCGATGAGCTGAAACAGCAACATTGTATGGCGAGTCAGAATTTGCTCCACTTTGTTGTTCTGAACATGGAGGGAAGAAAAGTGGCAAAAAGCAAGTGTGAGTTTTCTTGTTCCACCTATCTACAGTAGCACATACATACATACATACAGTAGCACATACATGGCATGAACGTGTACTTTTCAGACACTAATATATATATATATATATATACTTCGGTGGGTTGGCACCCTGCCCTGGATTGTTTCCTGCCTTGTGCCCTGTGTTGGCTGGGATTGGCTCCAGCAGACCCCCGTGACCCTGTGTTCGGATTCAGCGGGTTGGAAAATGGATGGATGTATATTTATATATATATATATATCGTAAAAAAAATCTTGGAAGGCTTGGAAGGAGATGAGACGTGATTTTCTCGGAGACACTTTAACACAGTGAGACAAAAGGACAGCTGCTGCACAGGCTTTTAAATGATCGACACACAGCGCAACAAGCACAACACGCAGCTCAGCAGCAGCAAGACAGCAGCTGATCCAACCGCATCTCCTTAGCGTGTGTTCAGCCCCCACTTCACAATGCGAGCAGCAGAGATGTGAAGTGGCTGGTGCGCAGCTCGCCCCGGGGGGGGGGGGGGGGGGATGTTTGGCCCGGGTTGAGGTGTGGGGGGGTGGGGTTTGGTTTAGCAAAGCAAGCAGGGGGTAACACTTTTAATCAATGAGTCTTAATAGTGGCACTAATTACTTGTAAGTACTGATTGGGACAAGCTCCTCATTCAGTCATTGTCAAATTTATTCACTTAACATAAACTAGTAACTGGGAGGGACAGTCCAGGTTGGCTCATACTGCCAAAATGCCTTTAATAATAATAATTCTTTGCATTTATATAGCGCTTTTCTCACTACTCAAAGTGCTCAGCAATTGCAGGTTAAGAGCCTTGCTCAAGGGCCCAACAGAGCAGAGTCCCTTTTGGCATTGATGGGATTCGAACCGGCAACCTTCCAATTGCCAGTGCAGATCCCTAGCCTCAGAGCCATTGAACCCAATATCTTCAATAACATGACCAGGATGAGCCAGGCAAATAAGGACACAAACATCCAAGAAGTAGGTGCAAAGTGCATTTGTGCTGTTATTCTCGAAACAATAAATAGGGTTCCAAACAATAGTGTTGAGCAGATCTTCATAATAAATAAAGTCAATAAGTACTCCATGATTAAACCCAGTGCTATTTAGTGGAGGGTAAAATCACAATAAATTATCCAAACAGTTTAAATCCAACATGGGAAGGTAAAATCAGCACTTTTTTTCCTGCACTTTCCTGGTCCTCATCAGGACCCACTGACCCACCCTTCCAATCTGCCACTCCTTCTTGGACACCATGCCCTTGTCTGGATGCTGCCACATTGGAACCCCTTCCTTCTGATTGCTCCCTTGGGCTTCCTTGCCCTTTTGCAAGCTTATGAACACAGTCACCACCTGAAGCTCCTCCAGTCCTCCACACTGCTCCCAGTAAACAAATCAGCCATGCGGTGCTGTCAAACACCTCCGTTCACTATTTACCTCCTTCTCCTTTGTTTGTGTCTGTTTTCTTTTCCCCTCACTACTCAGGGTCTCCCCTTATACCTTTGTGCGTGCAGCATTCTAATTACCAGCAAGCCATGGAGTGCCACTGTGGAACTAGCGGTCTAATTAAGTAATGAGCTCGCTGTCCATGGTGCACACTCCACAGCCACCCAACTCCACAACTGCGCACACACCCACGGAACTTGATCAGACTACAGTATTGCCCCCGAAATCCGAATGCCTGAGAACTCGAACAACTTGGAATCCAAATGAAAAATCAGAGCAAATTTTGCCCTGGAATCCGAACGCTGCTTTGGAATCCAAACACCCAGCATGTTGTTTGTGTGTGTTTGTGCGTACGTTTCCCCAACGCTCGGGCCACCCATACGCTTTGTCATTCACTTTGTTGTCGGAAGCTGTAGTGAAAGCTTCATGTGTGATTTTTGCTGCTATATTTGCTGCTAATTTTATTCTTTTGTGCCTGTTTTGTGTTATTTTTTTATATAATAATAAGAGAGGAAAATAATTGTAAGAGGAAAGCTGTTAGAGCTATAATTGAAGTTAAAAAAGATCTTAACACTAAGCATGAAAGCGGTACACGTGTGGCTGATCTCGCTACTATATTCAGGATGCCTAAATCAACTGTACGATTCTGAAAAATAAAGAAGCTATCAAAGCAGCTGATGTGGCGAAAGGGGTTATGACACTGACTTCTAGGAGATCAAAAAGTATGGAAGAGATGGAAAAACTCCTCTTAGTTTGGATTAATGAAAAACAGGTTTTTATATTTTTAATTTTATTGATTTACATTTTTATTAAATTATTATTTGTTAATATTTTACCTTAAAATCCAGTGTATTTACTGTTAAATTCATTTTGAAAATTCGAGTTTGTAGGACCCAGGAACGGATTAATCCAGTTTCTATTATTTTAAAAGGGAAAAATTGTCTTGGAACTCGAACGATTTGGAATTCAAACAGGGTTCTGGAACGGATTAAGTTTGGATTCCAAGGTATCACTGTATTTTTTAAAAACTCGGGCTGCCATGGACCTTTAACATCACACTGCATCGAGTAGTCCATCCTAGATGGGGTGCCAGTATACTTCATTAACACCTCCATTCCTAAAGTCCAATCTTGGAGCAATGCTAATAAAAAGCTGCATTTGTAAAAATGAATTGAGCAAGCCATACTGTCGCATTTGAGTCGATACGTTGGTCCAGGTTACTAAAACTACATTCAGACTGCAGTTAAAAGCAACTCACATCTGATTTTTGGCTCATATGCAATTTTTTAATTTGACTGTTCAAATTAATATTGTAAGTGATTCAAATCTGATATGAGTCTGTACCAATATCTGTCCTGAATTGGCAAAATTATTAAAATGAATTTATCAGACAGATGCTACGTAATCAAGAATCATGAAGAGCACCTACAAGGAGACTTCAAATTATTTACAGTGCAGGACATCTGTATGTAAATTTGTTAGCTCATGATAGCAAGTGTTCAAAGCTGCTTTGAGTGGGATCATTGCTGCCGGATTTGCATGAGGAAACCTGTGGACGTGAGAGAGGAGCCACTTGGCAACACAGCCTCATTTCAGAAAGCATGTAGCAATGGGAATGTGTTGTCAGGCTTTCATTCCTTTTTACAGTTCACATTTCTCTAAGATTGAATCTTTGTAGCATGAGTGAAAAAATAAAATTATTATTTAACGGCAGCATAAACAAGTTTGTTTAACCCACCAGCCTAACAGGAAGATTACAGGGATAAAGAAAACATATTTAATCTTTCCCTGCAGCCCTATAAACATATAAATTAATGTTTTAAATTAAATTTAAAATAAATAGCCTGATATAATCACAAAATTCAATTAAATCAAAATACAGTATAACAATTATCTTTAAACATTTACCCCTAATTTCCTTTCACTGTATCCTAATCCATGTATGAGAAGAAGGCAATATCACCTTCTAGTCAAAGCACAATGTCACAAGAGTTTTCCAGTGAGAGGAGGCCTTATTTATTATTATGCAGGAGAGAATGTGAGATGGTGGTGAACAGCAAAGAACAACATTTGTGGAGTTTTAAAGAATCTCCTAATATAAGCTCGCTTGAGAAATACTCTTTCTTGCAGTTAAATCAGCTGCTAGTGATGCAGTAAAAGCCTAGAGCTGCAGTTTTCTTGCCGTGTTACTATACTACACCAGTCCTCAAGTTGTTCTTGTGATTGTTGGATTATTATTTACCTGCCACATTACCTGTCAGTTGAAGATAAGAAATGGAGTAAATTTAAACATATTTGCTATTTCTTGCCCTGTGTGCACCTTCATTTGCCTTTTCTTGGTAGCCTTGTGTGTCTGAACCTCTCAATATCATTCCCATACAGCCTGCTTCCGAGTCTTGCTTGCATTCTGTCTGCTTTTATACTTCATATCTTTGAAGGCAACTCTCAGCGTGCCTCCTACTCTTTTTCTCCTCAATTCTCCTTATTCTCGTTCGATTGTGTCATCAAAGCCAAACTGACCAATCAGATTGCTCTGAGGGACTGGACACACACAGACCATAGCTTTTTATTATGCTGATGATGTTATAGCATATTTTTTTTTTGCACAAACCTCCATCAATGTTCATGACAAGTGGACACCCATGAACTCATAGTGCTATAATTAAATTTTCACAAAGGCTGTAGACAAAAGGAAGGATCAAAATGTGATGTGCATTCCATGTAGCAGCAGAACAAGTGTTGTGAGGTTGGCAGTGGTAATTACAGTACCACTTTGCACCCATTCATCATAATCTCTGGGTTTTGTCAATAAATATTAACAATAGAGTAATGTTTTTGCAAGTTAATAGAGCAGAACAGTAGGTGAGCATGCTAATGGACTGTACATAGAGGGACAGAATTACCTACATACCTGTCTAGCAAGGAGAATGCAGAGGAGCACATACACCGCCTCAAAATCTACCTCTCCTTTGGCATTGCCATCCAACATGTCAAAAAGCCACATAATCCTCCAGTTGTTTAAATTGGTAAAATGGTGAAGGAAGTGATAAAACTGAACATCTGAAATAGAAAACAAAGGAGCTCAACGTAAAGGATCTTTATATAGCAGCATATGTGCATCTATAAAGAAAAGGCCTATAAAGGTAACTGCTTCATGTTTCCATGGTTCAATAACTGACCAGTTTAGGAGAAGCTGTCTTCTGTAATCAAATACAAAGGACAATAGGACAGCAGGTATGGGAAGCATTAGGTGTTATCTGTTCATTTTTGATCCCATTTAATCCAGTTCAGTGTCAGAGAGCCTGAACCAATGCTGGCAGCATCGGGATAAAGTAGGAAGCCATGGTAAGGCGCACACACACACACACACACACACATGCATACTCACTCATATGGATATGTTTAAAATAGGCAGCTTAAAAATATCTGAAATGGAATATAATTCATTCATTTAGCACAGTATAACAAGTATTAGGGAATGTTAAGTTAAGCAAGCGGAGATTAAAAATGACAATTGTGTTAATTATTTATTAATTGAGAGCAGTGATAAGGTACAATACAAAATCTATTCATTTTTTATGAGTAATAGATTAGATTAAACAAGTCAAGGGACCCAAACACACACACCCACAAAGGCAAAGTAGAATATGCCACCTCTTCAAAGGCTGGCATTTGAACTCAGGAGTCTGAACCTAACAGGCAGTAGCATTATGTCAAGCCACGTCAAATTTAGTTTGTCATTTACAAATTCCACACACGGTACAAGAAGTAGTGAAATGCTTAGTTGCTAAGCTCCACTGTGGCATAGTGCTGCCAACTAGGAATGAGCAGCTTAAACAAACACTCCAGAACTGTGAGTACTACCAGCTAGTTAGCCTGATTAATGAGCACTTTGTACAAAACTGTTACTTATGAATCAAACACCATTAAAGCAGGAGAGGAGCAACATGTTTATAAGGTTATTGTTGTCACACTTACAGAGTATGCTGAAATTCTTACGTGGATGTGTTAATCAATATGCAACATGTCGCATCTCTCTGGCACTATAATTACCTGGAAACTTCTATCTTCTTTCTTTATAAAGCTATATGGGCTAAATACTAGATTACCATTAAATACCACTGGATTAGTAGGAATGTCAAGCACTGGGCTTTAACAGCGGAATATGCTTTAATCATGGCCCAACTTGAAAACTGTAAGTGGTGACCCAGAGTAGAGTTAAGGTTCATTACAGTAGGTCTGTAAACAGCCAAGGACTTGGAGGGAATCTGCAACACCCCATTGGTTTCAACCACTGGGACTTACGGAGAACTGGGAAGTAATAAGTGCTTCACTGGCATGTAAATAAAACTGTAATATGACAGGTAAATGGAAAGCACTGAAATTATTTTAGAACCATGAAAATTGGTGAGTTTATTAAAGTTATAAAGAAGGAGTGAAGACAGAGCCAGTGCTTTCAAGGACAGTAACTCTGGCTCTTCAAATAGGAAAGGTAATGGAGGGACTGAGCGCAACTGAATTTGTCACCACTTACACAGTGGGCATATGTTTCAAAATAGTCTGATTGTTTTCTTTGATGAAATTACAGATCTCGTAGATCACTGGAAGATAATTTCAGATTATTTGCAATTCTACACAATCCGAATTGCTGCGTGTGAAATAGAAGCAGGTCTGTATCCACACAAAGCAAAACTGATGGCTTCATTTGGACACTGTCACATATCTTAACCACATACCCATAACGCTTGTATCCCATTCTGTGTCCGTGTGTACTCATTAAATGTTTTCTGTTGATAACAGCAGCCCATAGTTGAAGTTTTGCTTTGCGCCCTCCCCCACTGTAACTCATTGTCTATGGGGGAAGAGCGAAAGCTTTAGATTCGTCAAAAATTTCGATCTCTGATTTTTGATGGATATCAACTTTTTATGGACCCCTGATACTGAAAACATTGATATCTTGATAATGGGTGTGTGTCTGTGTGTCACAGTTTCTTGAGGAGGGTCTAGAGCTAAAATGGCTGGATGGAAAAATACTAAACTCGAAACTTAAACCTGTTATGAGATGATGATGTGCTGATTAGTTTTTGATACAAATGGTGCAAGAGAAAGAGGCACTCTAGAGGAACGTTCACATACTGTAATTCTGCAATTAATTACGAATTCTTCTCATCAATTTCTATCATAATGACCCTATTTTATGATCAGAAAGATCAGCATCAGAGCGGTAAATAATTACTGAAATGTTAATAGTATAGTTTGGGTAACTTGGTTCCTAGGGCACAAAGCATGCTTATGCTCACATTCGAATTTATTTTGAACTTGTTTCACAGAAGCACAGCAACAACAGAAGCAAATAATTTGTCCATTCATTCAGTCACCACATATGTATGGTGTGAATCAATACTTAGCATTTACACCACTATCTAAACCACATTAAATGCTACCATATTGAAATAAATCACATTTAACTGCTACCTTGGGTGAAGGAACATTTAAAGCAGATCACAACTACTGACACTGTAAACACTAGGAGAACCCTCGCATAATAGCCCCAAAGCAAGGACCAACACCAACAGATATAAAAGAATTAAACAGAGGAGATTTTAGATCTATCTGTCATGTAGTATAGTGGTTAAAGGTTTTTTTTTTGTTCCTTATTTCACCTTATACAATTTCTTGTATTAGGAATTTGTTACTTTTCACATACCCCTTGGGGTCAGAGCACAGGATCAGCCATAGTACGGCGCCCCTGGGGCAATTATAGGTTAAGGGTCTTGCTCAAGGGCCTAGCAGAGTAGGATCACTTTCGGCAGTGACGGGGATTTAAACCGGCAACCTTCGGGATACCAGCACAGATCCTTAGCCTCAGAGCCACTGTGTGAGTATGAACAAGAGACTTAACCTGCCTATACTCCAAAAGAAATGTAACTAATTGTATCATAAATGTTGTAAGTCACCTTGAATAAATGTGTCAGCCAAATAGGTAAATGCAAATAGTGCCTATCATCTATGTATCTATCTGTTATATAGTGCCTTTCATCTATATATCCATTTTATAGTGCCTTTCACATCTCTATCAATCTGTTTATATATCATATACTGCCTTTAACCTATCTATCTCTATATATATATAAAATCCAAAGTCTGTCTGTATGTCTGTCCGCTTTTCACGAGAGAACTACTTAATGGATCTATCATAGTTCACTTGCGGTACCGGTTTATTTGCACGAATCTGAGAGAGATGCAGCGGGTCGAGGGGAGGGGGATGGGGCCCTCCTCACTCACGCTCCAGTCTCAGGGCATATCTTACATCCGCTTGGCTAGCGAACGAAAGAGCTACTTAACGGATTTAGATCGGGCTTTTTTCTAGAATTTGCTTGGACATTCTGGTTGATTTTGTGAATTCTCTCATCGCACTAAGAATCATAGTTTGCTTGCAGGAGTGATATATTCGTGCTAATCCAAGACAGAGGTTGCAGACTGAGGGGAGGGGGGAAAGCGTGACGTCAGGAGTAGGGAGCCGGGCAGGGCCCTCCTTGCTGTTCTGTTTCACTTCTACGTGGGCAAAGCTGTGGGGGTAGTCTGCTATATAGTTCCTTACCTACCTCACCTAACTATATATCTGTATCTATCTCACATCATTTCCCTCAGCTCTTTGTAACATTTTACCATAGGATTGCCCCATGGAACTCCAGGAGCCATTGAATTAGAGCTCCACCTAGTGGCTCCAGGTGTACCTGTTATTTTAAACCCTGGGTTCTTAATATAAGTTACAGGCAGCTTTTTGTTCACCTGACCTAGGGAACTTCTGGCACATGTTTAATTACAATATAATGAGACCCTGTACCTCTGATCCTAGTCTTTCTTTTCCTTACACAACTAGAATCCTACTTAAATTAAATGACAGCTAGATTATTTGTAGTGTAAACATGTTAGGCATTTACTTGTATTTTCAGAAAGCTGATGAATTAGCTCCACAACTAGGGCAAAAGGCATTGTGGGAAACATCAAATAATTGTTTTACAGCTGTTGGAAAAGCATAGTAAAGCAAAGCAAGTTAGTAGGACAACTTTATCTTGGAGCGATGTTCAGAATGGTGGTTACCAGGGGTCTCAATTAGGTAGACTACTTTTGCTTATTGTATATAAATGACATAAACAAACATTGAAAATATGATAGTGAATATTGTTGAAGACTGGAAATTATTAATGAAAGCAGTTAAAACAGTCAAACTGGGAGTAAACAAAACACTGCCCTAATCTCATTCAGCTGAAAGAATCCTAACCCACCCTCTGTAACTCAATGAGAAAATGAAATTTTATATTATCAAACACTAGATAAAATTTTCAATTTACTTTGCAAGGAACTTCTTTGGAAAATTGGCATGAATTCATTTAAAATAAATCTGCTGTATTATTGCCAGCGTTTCTGGCTAACACCTATTGCTTTATGCAATATGAGGAAGTTTAACACATTATTTTATTATTTTATAACCCCTCTGTTCTGAATAAAGGTGGGGCTTTTAGTGTTGGGTAAGATGAACAAGTTGTGATTCTTTTTGTGACGTATTGAATTGATTGTGTTTTGGATTGAACTGACATTTTTTTGGTCGTTCTGATTATAGCAAATATGTTCTTGACTTTTATATTGTAACACTAATTTTGTAGTGCATATTTTTAGAAATTAATAAAATTAAATTAAAAAAATGCTCATCAAATCCAACAATTTCAAATAATCAGATTAGGTATGGGACCACTTGCCACAAACTTATACTGATATTGCATTTTAGCAATTATGGGCTATAGAAAGAAAAAATGACAATAAACACTCTTGTGGACAAACTATAGATTAGAATAGTTTTCAGCGTGAGGATTTTTCCTAAGTGGAAGGCCATCGTATGATGTGATATCAGTCATTATGTAACTGCCACTAAACTATGGTGCTGCATTGCATGTTTATTACCACATGTAATAACAAACATCACTGGACTCTGTCTATGTGACAATAATGACACTATCAAACTATACTTTATAAAGCAATATCCATTACGATACAAAATTAAATGCATACTTGACACAGCAATAGTTAATCATATTATCAGAGAAGGAAATAAGAACAATGGGATTAGAAGACTAGAAAAATTAAGTGATAAAATGTTCCTGCAACATTTTTCTTATCTTGGTTTAGGTGAATCTTTGGATTTTTCACCATTCATGTACAGCAGCCACTCCAATTATTGCCTTATGGTGTATGTTATACTTGCCAGTTGCTACCAAATTGATAGTGGTCCATAACTTTTAATAAAGGTCTTAAATTTTAATGATGTTAAAAAAAAAACTCAATCTGCTCCAACACAATGGGATGACATTACTCCTATACAACCCTAGGATAAAACTTTATATGTAGTTGGTTTTTAGAAGTACCATTAAATGCCTTCCTGTTGTGAACATCTAATAGTCTAAAGTAACGCAACAAAATACTAGTGCTTCTTATGGTAAGCAGGCCAAGGTCTCGGTGAGGTTGTAGTTCAATTAGCACATCTCCCCAAAGTTCCATGTCAAGTGGCACCTCTGAGAATCTGGGACAACAGACACTGGGCAAGATTCTTAGAAATCCCTATCACTCTCCTAACATTAATTGAATAGAAGAGCTTGCTAATGGACTACCTCTGTTTAAATGGAGGGCACTACCAAAGCACACTTTAAATGGGGGGTACAACAAAATTTAAATGGCTCAGTCAGCTAGCAAGGTGTATTAGTAGGTTATCAAATAATCTAAGTTACAACTGCTACACCAGTTAATTACCCATCTTCTTAAAAAATCCCCTTTTTAAATAAATCCAGTATGTATTAGACTGTACATCCACATGGTATATCCAAGCAGCAGATTCTTGTGACTGACAAGCACAAGGCCTGCCTCCAATGATGGAAAGATTTTTTTACAATTATGGCTTATTTAGAGTATTCTTGCGTGTGACATCTGGGACCATTTGTGACACTAGTTTGCTCATCCGTCCATCCATTTCTTACATAACAGGGATGAGAGGAGAGCAAGACTGAGAAAGGGAGAACATGTCTGCTGCTGTGTAATGTGATACCCACCCAGCTGATGCTTAAATGTCATAAGACAAGACAATTTCTCTAATGTTTAGCTGATAATTATTTGCTTCTGAGTTGAAGGCCGTGGATTTAAATATAAGCTTCTCTATGTGAGGACTTAAAATAGAGAGATGTGAGACCAAGAGCATTTAGGAGGCCTAGTCTTGCCCAGGATTGGAGGACTGAGGCTGAAGGTATCCCGATATGCAGACGACGTGACCTCGTTTCTTATGGATGATAGAGATTTGTTTAAGATTTGTGATATTTTTGAGATTTTACAGGAAGCAACAGGTTCCACATTAAATCGGGACAAGTCAGTAATGATGTGCTTTGGTAAAGGGAAAGAAAGAAGAGATGCCCTTTGTGGACTCTCAATTAACAATTGTATAAAGATCTTAGGCATCAATTTCTATAGGGCAGGAAGTGGAAAAAGAAATTGGGAAGACAAAATAAAAATGACAGAACATAGACTCAATTTGTGGAAAGGAAGAAATTTGACTTTAATTGGAAAGTCACTAATACTGTCCTCATGTATGTATTTGGGAACGTTTTTTCCTTTGCTTCATTATTTGGGGGTTAAGGTTAAATCAATGGTGTTTCGTTTTGTATGGGGATGCAGGTATGACAAGAGAAGAAGGTTTGATATGGAAAGAAGTGTGGAAAATGGAGGAAGGGATATCATAGATATTCAAATAAAAATGGACCGTGTTTTTTATTCATCTTTGTGTAATGCTTTACAATTAGGATTTGTACACAAGTCTGAATATTTCGTGGCACTATGGTTTACATTTGTAATGAGGACTTTGACGGTATAGTCAAATCTGACGGACACCTATGACTATGAATATGCAGCAAAAGTGAAAATAAAATACAAGGAATTTGCAGACTTTATGCTGCAAACAAAAAGTTGTATAAGGCTTTCAGGCATACAATGGAGGAGTAACAGAGTCTGAAAACAAAGTGGAGGTATGGAAAGTGGTACAACCAAAAGGACTAGAAAATAATTTAAAGGATTTAAACTGGATGATAGTGTGGTGATGATTATGCGACAAGGTTTGACACACAAAAATACATGTCCAACACCAGACTGTCACAAGGTGGAGACAGTCAGACATGTGTTTAGGGAGTGCAGCTGGACATAAGAAGTATGAGCAAATGTGACAGGATTATTGAATGGTAACAGACTCTTATTTTGTCATATGGGTTAATTTTGAAATGGGGGGGACTAGATGGAAATGCAAGAAGTGAAAGGGAGGTCTTTTTGATATGGCTAATTATCAGCTTAACAAAGAAGTACATATGGGATGCAAGGTGTATTATGATAAGAAGGTTTGTGACCACACATGTCCTGTGGGTAAAAAAACAATTTGGAAAACAAAATAGAAAGAAAAATAAAGAGAGATATTGAGAGATGGAGTTTCACAGCTGCAAAGGAGAGATGGAAAGGTTTGTGGTTAATGGGAGAGAGAGAGAGGTTAGGAGCACGTGCTGATAGAGTGCATTGTCGCACCCACCACATGACGAGCCACCTCAGGATCCCAGAGTGGGACCCGAGTGCAGCCATGCAATGGGTGACACCTCAGCACCACACTACTTCAGATGGAGTGGGACAGTGTGAGGTTTTTTATGGTGTCTGGAGTGCCAATGGTTTCTCCCTGCAGGTTGGAGGGCCTACATGCAGGGCTGGATGCAGAGTAACGTCATACCTAGGATGGAGCAATTGCAGCTTAAGGGCCTTGCTCAAGGTCCTAATGAAGTAGTCACTTTTGGCGTTTACAGGATTCGAACCGGCAACCTTCCGATTACCTTGCCTCAGAGCCACCACTCTGCCCGGTTAATGGGGAATGGGAATTACACCAAAATATATGTCAATAATAGGAATTCTTCATACAATGTATCGGGAATAGAGGTTTTAGGTCAAGAGATGGAAATGTAAAATGAGTAAGACTGTTATATAGTAAAATGTTAATGTCATCGGTTGTATTTTGTAATGTGTAAATAAAAATTTATTTTTACGATGAGACCAAGAGCGACTCTTTGCCTGTGACAACTGGGGGCCCATTCTAGTATGACAAGCACACCAGAAACAAAAAAAGAGATCCGGCCACATTGTAATATGACACCTTCTCAGCCTCAGTACATGTCAGAAGCCATCCATCCTACCTGGATGATGTCGGGAAACTGGCATAAAGTCCCAACTTGGTTTGGAATTTGAATGATACTACTCAAAAACGTAATACTGCATGTCTCTTTCATTCATGCACCTTATAAAATGTAAGGTAACGCTTTGAATTACTTAAATGTGCACATTTTATGCAACTCACTATTTATAAGGATCTAAACCAGGAGTGAGAAATGTTATTCCTGAAGGGCCAAAGTGGCTGCAGGTTTTTGTTTCAACCAAGTTGATTAATTAGAAGGCAATCTTTGCCAGTAACAGATCTTACTTAATTCCATGGCTCGTTAATGTTTTATTACACCAAATAGTGCATGATGAATATACACAGATGTAAATGGAGACTAGTTAGATGCAGAACGGCTGGTTCGTTTGTCATTTGCACTGTATATTAATACTAATAAGGAGCCATTAAAAACAGTGAATGTAGTTGTTACACAACTAAAATAAGCAATTAAAGGTTCAAAATCTTAACATAAAATGAAGCAGAAAATATTACTTGCACAGTGAGTCCTGTATTAGCAATAATTGACTTCTCATTAAGAAAATGGGATAGAAAAAATGACATTGTTCACCCCTGATCTAAAATAACAGTGTCAAAACAGTATAAAAATAACTGAGATCCAGGACATATCCAGTGTCTGCAGGCTTTGGTTCCAACCACTTTGTTAATAACTAGTCAATTCCTATTGATAATGAAATACACTTTGTTTACCTTCATTTTTAAATGACTGGCTTTTTAAAACTAAGAAACCCTAACTGCTTTCGTTCCTTAGTCAGGAAACAATAATGACACGCAAAGCGAGCCAGGACAACAAGCTGACTGATTTGCATTTGTGTGTAAATCAGGTGAAAGTCTGAAAAACATCAATCTGTTTTGGTCTGAAAACATTTTAATGGTGCCCTCAGAAAAAAGAAAAAACAATTTTGACAATGTCTGGTGTGGTAGAATATGAGGACCAGTAAGTCATGGAATGAAATAACTGGTTTCACTAATAACAAGAATTGGCTCCTAATTAAGAAAATGGTTGGACTTTGAGGTTCCAGTCTTAGCTTGTCACATGTTGCTTCACTTTGCTTCTCATTTTTGTTACCTGCTACCTAATAAAAAAGAAACACTTAAAAGGTCCGAATCTTAATAAGAAAGTCAATTAAAACTAACTAAAAGCTGTTCTACTGGTAGCAATAACTGGTTAATAGTGGGGAAAGTGGCTGGAACAAATGTGTGTGGCTTTCCAGGATCCGAATTTGACACCCCAATCTATACTCTGTGCTATACTTACACTAATCACAATATCCCAGAATCTGTTTGGTTACCAGATAACAGCTATAATACTCTTGGGGAAAAACTGAAAGATTATATATTTTACTTTACATCATTTTGTTGCTATGCAGCAACTGTGTCGCTCACATTCCCTTTACTTTGTTCTGGTCTGGATTTTACAGAAACAAACTGAGATGTACAACACAGCCACCTTATAGAAACTTCAGTGGAATATCCTGAGCAGCCAAACGATAACTTCAATCCAATGTGTTCAAGTACTTACAAATTCATTCATGCAGTCTTAAATACTTCTTAATACTACACACATTTTCATAGCGAGAACGTTATGTGTCACCAATCAACCGAAACTATAGGACGTTAAAGCTGAATGGAGTAAGCACACACAAACATGAGGACATTGCACAAACTACACGCACCTGGCCCATGTGTGATACTCCAGAATCCGGAACTGTTACACAGCAAGAGTTATCAAAGCCATTTACAAATACAAAGAACTGATAACCCCGACTCCGCAGCCAACTCTGTCATACCCGATTAAATCTAACAGACTTCGTTTATAATATCAAATAAAACGATAATATGAAGTCAATGATAATTAATACCAAGCATCACATAAAGACAGAGAATTCTCTGGATTTCTGCTTTTTATAACCGCGGTAACAGCATTTAAATAAATTACACAGAAACGCTTTATTTTTTTTCTACAGAAGCATAAGACATGTGCTAAATTCAGAAAAGAAATGGCAGGGTACACCCTTTGCGACAAAGCGGTATTTACAGTTTATCCCAAATACAAAGAAGGAAAAGCCGATTTGTTGGCTTGGTATATGGAATGAAAGGGAAACACAAGAACACGGCAAATAAATACAGTCCATAGCCTTGGCAGCCTTTTTTCCAAATTCGACTGTCACATATATTGTACGAAAATGTACAATCAGTACAAGCAATCAATAAATAAATAAATCAAGTTTCTCTGTTCAACACAAAACAAACTCGCTTCCGGACAGATTTCAAGTCTGACAGCTCCAACACTCTGCCACACTTTTACCGATTGGAGTTTACACAGAGGTTACGCCTTTAGCAGTATCCTGCTATATGATTGGTTAAAATGCACACGTCAATTACGGCTTTACGGGTTTGATTGGGTAGTATGCAAATTGTAGGTGTCACCGCCGCCTTACCTACCGAACAGAATTCTGGGTTAGTGTCAACGTCACGGAGTTGACAATGATGGCGACAGGGGTTCCCATGGATTTGTCTCTTTTAGATACGGGTGAGAAGGAAACCAGAGAAAAACTCTCATTATGGGACCACAGACCTAATGCAATGGCTCCGTTGACAGAGCGACAGATCGATTCGGTCCTGGAGATTCGGGCTGCGGCTGAGAACCTGCCACTCCCGACAGAGGTGAGAGCTAAACTGTGACTGAAAGACTTTTTTTTTTCTTTGCTGATGGGACTTGTCAAAACATCTGTTTTCATAAAGATAATAAACATTTGACTGCCTAAATTGTTGTCATTTGAAGGTTGTTTTGAAACAGTGGAGGACAGTCTGCAGGGCTCCTGAAGTAAAGCATTTTCAAGTCTTATTCACAGTTCTGTAGGTGTTCTTAACGTTGAGAAAAGTGTCCAGCCTGTTTGCACAGTTCTTATAAAATTGCGGACAAGTTTATTTTATTGCGATCAGTTGTTTGTCCAGTGCGGTTAGTTCGATTCAGGCAGTTTATCTAGAAATCCTGGTATCAGAAGCAGGCACTTCCTGATACCTTGTGCTTGCGATGTTGAGGATTTGCATGCCTCGTCCTAAGCAATGAGTTGTCTGCTTCTACTTCATTTTCACGTTCCCCTAGCGTTTGCCCGAGTTCTTGTCTGCGATCTCAAGGAGGTTTCCTCTCACCTTCTTAAAACATGTTGGGTTTAATCCGTCAGGCGACTGCATATAGGCCCCAGAAGAATAAGTTATTTTGTGTCTGTGCGTGCGCAACGATAAACTGGCATCCCACCCAGGGTTGGACTCATGTCGTAAACCCAGTGCAACTACTCATCCAGAATTGGAACACCTCGATGTGTAGAAGGAATAGACCTTTGAAACACGAAGAATATATATGTTCTGCGATCATTTATTCAGAATTTCTGCATGTAAAAATTTGTTCAAGAAATAAATCCGTGCACAAATGACGTTAAGTTAACTTCTATAATGCTAACATTTTACCTGGCATTGTACTAAGCAGAGGAGGTGTCCTATGAATTTTCAAAAAGCAGTTACTCCCTAATAGGAAACTAAAAGTGTCACAAGGAGAATTTGATCATGTGTGCTTGTCAGTTTTTGTGATGTACTTTATGTATGGATGTGATTGTTTTGTTAATCATATTATGAAGCATCTAAAAATGTAAACATTTTTTAATAGTTCTACACAAACGGATTCCAGAACTTCTATTATTTTTTAATTGAGTGCTTGTTTTTATACCTCCCAGCAATCAAAAGAAAATGCCATTCAAAGCAATAAATTGATCTGATTGATTTCCACACAGTTTGTGAAATGCAGTAGTTCCTCATGTCTGCGTAAATTGGACCTGCAATTAAGAAAGTTGAAATTACTGGTATTAGATCAGAGGTTTGTATTACTGATACTGATTAAGACAAATAGTCTGTGATTTCTGATAACCGATTTTTGTGACCGATAAATAGCACCACTCCTTGGGCTGGGAAAAATAAGGCAAATACGAAAATATTAAAAGTTATTTTATATTTTATAATAACATCTGCAAACAAATTAGATTATTTTAACTATGTGTAATAATAATGATGATAATAATAATAAAGTGTCAATTAATTTATAAAAATAACCATAAAAAGAAATAGCAACAACTTTATCTATTACAATATAACAGATTTGAACTATATCAGTATAAATAAATAAGATATTATTCAAAATTGTGAAACAATATTATATTCTGAAATTATCTGCTGTTTTTTAAATAGTAAATAAAACTTTTGTAAAGAAAATAAATTAAAAAAAAATTATTGTAAAGAGCAGCTTATATAAGTAACATGGTCAAACTATTACCCCCATTCCTCTGAAGGAAGGTTATGATGCAGGAAGCACTGCTTCACTGAGTTTCTGCCATGCAGAGAGCTCTTCTTATCCTTATAAATGTTGTCCATAACACTGAACATATGCTCACTGGGCACTAATAATGGTGGACAAGGCGAGTATCACTTTGACTGAGCTGAGAAGATCAGCTGAGGAATGGAGGGCAGGGCGCGGGTGCAGGGGACTAAAGTATCAAGTGCTTTTAATGTGTTTAAGTAATTGGGAGCGTTTTTGTATGAGTAAGTGTGTGAACTGCTGGGGTTCCACTTTTCTCTTTGCTCACGTCCCTTTCCATGCACAGCAAATCCTGTTTTTGTGATGGGCTGTGTTTTTCAAGTGAAGCTGGTCAAGTCTTTAGTGCCGCAAGCTTTATCAGATGCACCAGAAGCAAAAAATCAAAAATATTAGTAATAATGATGAACTCAAATGCATTTTAAGTACAAACGTACAAGTAGTAGAGCTTTGAACGTTTAACCTTCTGTAGGTTAGAATATATTTGAATATTTACTTATTTTTGAGTATTCAAACCATATTTTTTATAATTTGCCAGTCACAGAAAATTGCGTTATTAATAGGGTCTTTATTTATTGGTAGAGAAATTACTGTGTAATGCTTTCCAGAATCTAAGCACTACAACAGTTCAACATCTCCAATTCCCCTCACCCTCGAGTTAAGCTGTGCAGTACGTGAGTCGTTTATACTTTGAACGACTCCTTTTCAGAAGTTATTAATCATAATTTACATCTACTGTAACATTTTTTTCAGTTTTGTCAAAATTTTAACAAAAGCATTCAAGGAAAGATGGAAATATTTATGCAGCCCAGTCAGGATTTCCCTGCATGTTGTTGAGAGAATGATCAGGGACTGACCTTATAGATTTACCACAGGCCCATTTGGTAACTGAATTCCACACTGGATCACAACCAATAATATACTGAAAGATAAAATAGTTTTCTTTCACTATATAAATTGTAAAAATATGCTGTGTTTGTATAGTTATCACCTGTAGTGGATATAGGGAAATTACTTCGGTGTTATTATTCCTGCTTTTTTCCTTCTTGCATTTGTCCTAATTTTTTTTTTATTGTATTGTGCCGCTTTCTGCCTATTTCATTCATATATTTGCTCCATTTTGTTAGGAATCAAAATGTCTGGGTCAAATGTACAGAAAAACATGTTTAGCCTTGTCACCAGCCTGTTAACACAGATTGAAGATGATATGTGATTGCATTCTTTGAGGTTTTCCCTGGTGAACTCGGATTACACACATGGATCAGAAGCTCACTGTACCAGGAAGTTTAATGGCTTGTTGAAGGAAACGAGGTTAGAGAAATTGCCCAGCAACTAAAGACTATTTTATTAATTGATTAGTTGATTGATTACTACTTGATTGACTGATTGATTGAGGGTTTCCAGTAGATGCAACATTTGTGGAGATGCTTAGAAGTTTTATTCCTTGTGTATTGCTTGCTTCATAGCAAGAGTACAAGTATGTTCTAAAGTTACATTTGACAAATAGTGCATAACCACAAATTCTGTTACTAACTGTAAGGTTTAGCTGAACACTTTGAATGCTGTTGTTGAGATAAGTCAACATCAAAGGGTAGAAAGTCAATGCCACTGTTCAGCATACACAGAGATTGCCTAGAGTGTATTGTTTCAATTTAATCCACTAGATGGCAGCAAAAGACAGCAAGATGAATTGAGTTTCTTGCACTTCAAGCCTCATTTTACCTTACAATGACTGTTGCCTTCATTAAAAACAACCCTCTGCAGTAGACATTTTGCATGTTGATAACACAGATTCTGCACTGTCAATAAGGATTTTGAGCTGCCAGGAGAAATAGAAGAACTGACATTGAGCCTGCTGCTAGATTATCCCTAGATGGATCAACATTACTTTTTCCATGTGCTCTCACTTCCATGCCCGATGAGCTCGTAGGTCTTTTCCATATATGATTTTGAAATGATGCCACACTTTTGAAATGTTTGATCTTCGACTCTGAACCACATTTAAATCTTCCATCACTGCCTTATGTCAAAATGTGATTAATTTTCCTCTTTGTTAATAATATGATTTAGTGAAGTTTATATTTCTTTGTCTTCTTCATTCATTTTTTAGCATTGGTCATTTGTTACGATCATTTCTGTTAATATTGTATTGTTGGTTTTTTTTTTTTGGTAGCTATGTTTATTGCGTTATTGTTTTTGTAATGTTTAAAGATACTTTGGACTGTCTATTTAAATGTCATTATGTTACTTGTGTTTAGTGTTTGCAAGAGGTGAGACCACCCCATGCATCACTGCTAAGTAATTCCTTCAGCCCTTTAAAAACAGACTGGGAAGAGAGTTGCAGTTTGTTTTGTTTGGATTGTTGCATTTTTACTGCCTTTTCTGACATCCTTTTTTGTCTTTTTGAATTTGATATATTTTTATATAAACTCTCATTTAAGAAAGATTTTTTGTGGACTGTTTGTCATGTCAGAATTTGTTTTTTATGTTTTTTATCTTTTTCATTGAGAGGCACCTAGATATTTTGAGACATTGCTTTACACTTTAAACATTTGAAGCCAAAAACCCTTTAGGGTCTCTGTAGGCCAAAACTGTTGAGTAAGCTTTGCAGTCAAGCTGCCTTGTATGAGGATTATTCTGGGTAGGTTTGTGAAGATCCTGGCCTTCTTTCTAGGACTTTTCAAAGGCCTTATACCAGTTTACCAGTTTGTGTGAAGCTCCTGTGGCAGGCAGCCGGGTCCCATACCTGGCCAGGATGCCCTTCTACACAAGTTCCGGGGGAGCAATCATGGACTGCTCAATACCTTCCCCGGGACGCTTGGTGGCAGCCTCCTTGGCTGAGGATGGTGCCTCAGTTTCCGACAGGGCTCCATTGGAGATGGAGTTCTCCACAGCCCTGTTGGGATCTGGGGTGACCGCCAGGGGGTGCTGCATGGCTCCTTGAGCCAGCCTGGACAACTCTACAGCCCCGCTCAGACGTGCAGTCAGAAGCAGATGATCAAGCACCTGAAGCACTTCCGGGTGGCCTATAAAAAGGGCCAGCAACCACCACTCAGGAGCTAGAATCGGGAGGAAGAGGACGAGGTTGCCTGGGAGGAGTGGTGGTACCAGAAGAAGGGTTGTGTGTTTGTGGTTTAAGAGCTTTGGGACTGTGTATTGCCTGTGTGTTTTTACATGTGCCTCTGTGTAGTCTGTGCTGGGTCGGGCGCTATATAGTGTCTAAATCACACTCTTTCATAACAAATGATACATAATACGTACAAATGATATATAATACATAACAAGGCAGGAAATTGATAATGCATTGATAATATACAGTATAATATCAATGTAGTCTAACTCTTTAAGTTTGGTTGTTTCTGGGCATATCAGTATTGCTGTATACAGTAGCTTATTTTTCTTTTTTTTTATTATCATTTTTTTTTTTTTTTGCAGCTTCCAATTGAAGACCTTTGTAGTCTGACATCGCACTCCTTTTCTATTCCATTGACTGCAACGGTACCAGCCTCAACTGAGGATATTCTCCTTAAGGGATTCAGTGCTCTAGAAATGGAGGAGGACAGAATAGAAACAGCACAACAGGTTTGTTTTTTATGTAGCTACTTTATTCCCTTTTTGCTTTACATCATTTATTTTTTTGATTTTGCAGTGTTATCGTGGGAAAGATGTTTTAATCATAATGTTAACATTGAGGGTTTAACCAGCAACTTACATTAAACTTTTGACAGCTGTTGATTCACAAAAAAGACTACTGTATGACAACAATATAATGATAAAATTATTGCCTTCATTATACAGTGTTATTTAAAGCAGGCATGTGAAACACGCGGCCCCCGGGCCACCTGCAGCCTGCAACAGAAATCTGTGCGGCCCGCATGACAGATCCTAGTTAGCACTGAACTTGTACAAAATGATTACTATCGTGAATCATTCTGCATCTTTGGTGTTACTTACTGACTTTTCTTACTTCTGCCTTCTGACAAAAGCACGTTTTCCCATGGCATTACTGTACTGGAAACGTCATCTGCTAGTATAGCCACGAGCCTTGACCAAAGTTAATGAGCTGCAGCATCACAACTGAAGTGCTAGGCTGCAGCAGTGGGCAGCAGGGGCGGCCTTAGGCATGTGCAAACTGTGCACCTGCACAGTGCCGCCAAATCCCAGGGGCCGCCACGCCAATATATATTAAATATAAAACAGAAAGAGAAAATGACGACACAGCTGACAGCAATGTGGCCGAAAAAATTGTGTTTCTTGTTAATTAGTACGCTGTATTTACAAATGTCGCCAGAGTCGGAGCAGTATATATGTAGTATTATAGTATATTATTGTAGTATTATAACGTTCTGCCGTAATGAGAATATCATGGGCCACCAGTTGGTTTTCAAGTTATGGACACGCGTATATAGAAGCATGTCATGAGCACGAGGCGGCTATGCAGTGTCCGCAACGGATGTGGCCATCTGCCGTGCATAAGATACCGTATTGACATTGCCAGGCGAAAGGGCCACCGATTCTTTCTCTGCCCAGGGCCGCCACGAGCCGCCCCTGCTAAGGCTACACTACTGACTGGGCTGCTGAGACTGGCCACTGGGCAGAACTGACCATCACGAGTTGTAATAGCCCGCATATGTTCACGTTTTTTGCTCTAGTTTCATGTAATTTTGTGCTAATATTGTAACGAACAGTTAGTGCAGACTACAGCTGAAGATCTGAAGTGGACGTGAGAAGTTGGTGAGTTGTTTATTAACATATTTTTGTGATTTTGAGTTTGTAAAATTATTGTAGGTCAGGTGGCTTTTTGCATATTGGCTTATTTTACAATATAAACTTTGAAGTAAACTTAGTAAAGTAAAATTTGATTTTTGAAGGATTTGTTTTCCACCTTGAATTACTGAGCAATGAATTCAGTGAGCATTTTCGTGACTTCAGTTCACACAAACAGGGCATTGCGCTGTTCTCTTACAACGTTGAGAATGCGCCTGAGAATATCCAAATGGAATTGATTGAACTGCAGTCATATTCTATTCTGAAGGCAAAATACAACAAAGTTGGTGTGCCAGGCTTGTATGCTTACCTGCCATCCTCATATGTGCAGATCCGTAAGTTGGCATCGAGAGTACTGTCAATGTTCGGAAGCACTTACCTTTGTGAGCAATTTTTTCGTTAATGAAAGCTACCAAAAAACCCCACATCGCTCAACACTTAACCGTTGAGCACCTTTCATCCCTCATAAAAGTTGCAGTTGCACAAGATTTCAAGCCTGATATTGACGAACTGGTTACTAACAAGAGATGCCAAGTGTCGGGACAAAAGAAATAAATCTCACACTGTAAGGTTCCTATATAAGCAATGAATATAATATAATGAATATAATATAATAAGGACCTAGCTAAGAGGCTAAGACTCTAATTCTACACTGTTGTATGGAGACTGTATGGAAATGTGTTACATTTTTTAAAGTTTTCAGTATTGGAAAGAAAGCTACAGTAACTTTGTATAATAGTATTTGTTACAGTGCGGCCCGCTGACGCACATATGACAGTCGAAGCGGCCCACCAATGGTAGTGAGTTTGACATGCCTGATTTAAAGCATAATGAATAATATAAGGCTTTAGTGTATCACTAGTAACCTCTAGAAACAGCTTAAGAGGACTTGTTGTTGATTCAGATAGAGTAATTTATTGTGTTCCTAGAGTTCTTTTTGGGCTTTGGTAGAGCGCTGAGAAGAAAATCAAGCCTGATTGGCTGGAGAAAATAACCATCATAACAAGGTTTCCATCTGAGAAAGTTGAAAATGATCATTAGTCTGTCAATATGTCTCAGCCCTAATTGTGGACTTGATAGTGAGCAAACAACAGAGTGTGATTTCCCTTCCAGGCTTCCGTAACTCAAAGATTTCTGCCAGTGACTTGTGCCAGTGTGGGCCACACAGCTTTATGAGTTACAGGTGAGAAAAGAAGCAGACAGACAAGTGATAAGAGGCAAAATGCTGTTCTTGTGAAAAAGAAGAATCTGTTTCATTTTCAAAGCTTAGTCAAGCTATATATTTAGTGTTATTAGGGTGGATACCGATTACTGATATCATGTTACTAGACTGGCTGATTCCAATAACAATTCCAGTACTGATTTTTTTTTTTTTTTTTATCATCTCTTTAAAAAACTTTAACACTAAGCTTCCGATGCAGAAAAACCTTAGGTTCTATATTAAAATGTTAATTTTTGTATTTTTATAATTAAACTATAGTCTACATGGGTTACCTGTTCATTTTTTATTAACAAAATGCAGTTCTTTAGGTATAATGTTCAGTGACAAGAAAAATATTAAAAAATATATAAAATTCCCTTAAAATACATACTTTTTTAAACTAATAAAATATGTAGAGAAAATATTTATCTTTAATACTTTTGGCATTAAAGAAAATAAAATGCTCCTCATAATTACTGTTAAATATTTAAGTTCTACTAGGGGGCTCCACCCCCTGCTCACTTCGCTCGCCCACCCCCCCGGGCTTGTTTAACTGGATATACGATTTAAAGAGATTGTTATTTTCATGGGTATCGTTACATATGCATTATTTTCACTTTTACTTTAAAACTTTAGTAAGAACAATATTTGAAATTAACTTTTCTTCAAGATCACATTGAATTTTGATTCCGTGTTTGGACTTGCATCGTGACAACGCAACGTATAACTGCCTGTGAGTGAATTTAGTTTCTTTATCTCTAATAACTTACCTGACTTTTTTTTGAATGCTTGTCCCTTCTAGAACATATACAATTATTGTCCTGATAAAATTTATAAGAGCTGAGAGCACAGGAAGTGTGTCTGCCAAAACCATTCACATGACTGAGAGGCTAGATGATCGTAGTAAGTAGGATGTGACTTGAAAGTATCTAATGGCAAAAGTCACCGTCTCATGTGACTTGCTTCCAAAGGTAGTAAGTATGGAGAGACTTGAAAGAATCTCATGTTAAAAGTCTCTGTGTCACGGGACTTCATTCCAAAAAGTCATGTTCCTGTCCCAAGATTTTTTTATTATAATAGAGAGATATCTTATATATGTGCTCCTATATGTTGTATTATGGTGCCGCATCCCTATTAGTAGTACAGCTGCGGTTTTGAGTGAGTGGTCTTCTTGGGTGTTGCATGCCTGAGTGTACTGGGATGGAAGTTTAATAAAAGTTTGTGGCTAACATCAAAGGCATCATTGTATTGTTGATTAAGTTTAACATTGATAACAGAAGATGGCTGCTAATTATAGAATCCTGGTTGCATTGACAAGACCAAGCCATTCGAGAGCTGGAAAAATGAAGTTTTAATATGGACGTGGTTACTGATATTGAAAAGAAAAAACATGCACTTGTGGTTGGACTGTCACTTACAGAGAGAGCGAGAAATTGCAATGTCAATTTCGGCAGAAGACCTGTTCAAAAATGAAGGTATGAGTGTTCTGCTAGAAAGACTTGATGCTGTGTTTTTAAAGGCGGAAAAGGATCATATCAGATTTTGACAGCATTAATACGGCGGGTACAGTTTATATAGGAAGTTATATAGTTGATTTTGAGCAGATACTCCCGCATGCATAAATATAACATGGCTCTCCCAGATGTTGTACTAGTTTTTAAGCTGTTGGATACTGCGTGTTTAGATATGAATGAAAGGCGGCTGGCATTAACAGCATGTATGGAGGTTACTTTTGCTTTGATGAAATCGGTGCTAAAGAGAAATATTTGGAGAAAAAGCGTGTCTGGTAACAACGGGCATTACTGTCACACAAGAAACCACGTATTTCACCAGTAAAAAAACAACGCAACAGGTTGCATTTGCAAAGTAGCCAGAAGAGGTTGGCATTGCTAGGCACTAATCCGTTAGACAAATATAGTAGTAGATCAAAATGCATCATTTGTCACTAAGCTAAAGACTGCTCAAATAAAAATGAACAGGTTAAAATAACAGAGGACTGTGAAGAATGTAACATTCTGTTGTATACAAAGGAATCAAACTCAGACTTGCATATTTTTTGGTAGAATATTTAGGATTAGCTGTAATTGATACTGCTTGCACACACACAGTCTGTGGAAAGACATGGTTAGAAAACTACATTAGTCAGCTTAACCATAATAAAGTAGAAACGCTGCTGAACTTAAACATTTCAGGGAGCAGAGCTTTCAGATTTGGAGATGGCAAACTAGTGAAAATTACTGCAAAGATTGGACAGACACAATGTAGTATTGAAACAGAAGTGGTTCCAGCTAACATCTCATTATTGTTAAGTAAAACATCCTTAGAAAAAGCAGGGACGTTTTTAGACATGAAAAATGATAAAGCAAGTTGGTAATCAACCAGCTCTGGTCACTATTGTGTGAAAATCTTAAAGAAAAATCTGATGACGATTGTGAAATTGAGATTCTAACAGTCTCAGAACACATGAGTACATGAGAGAATGAAAAGGCTTTGTTAAAACTTCACCTGCAATTTGGACATGCTTCAGTGGGCAGATTACAGAAATGGCTTCATTGCTCAGGAAACAAGGATGCAGAGTGTGCTTCCTTACTGAAGAAAATTGTTGAGAATTGTGAGACATGCCTGAAATATGGTAAACCCAAAGCCAAACCAGCTGTTGGTTTGATACTAGCCTATGAATACAATGAAAACTTGACAATAGACTTACATGAACTTGGAACAGGAGTATGGTATCTTCACATCATTGATACATTCAGTGCAGGAAGTACTGTAAAGACAAAGAGACCGTCAATGTCACTTTATTTATAGAGATCATTTAAAACAACATCAGCAATGTTGTAGCCAGAGTGTTTTACATAGAACATACATTAAGCATTAAATAAAAATAAGATAAAACATAATACAACCAGTAGTAAATTGAAACAAATCACTGACTAAGAGGGGAGAATCATCAGTATCAGTGAAGGTCACTGAAAGCTAGAGAATAGAAATGAGTCTTCAGTCTAGTTTTAAACAGTTCAATTGAGGGTGACTCCTTAATGTAATTAGGTCAAGAATTCCACAAACGAGGTGCAGCGGCTGCAAATGCCCTGTCCCCCTTAGTTTTACACTTAATACGAGGGACCACAAGAGACAGCTGACCGGTAGACCTAAGCGTTCTGGGTGGCTGGTGTAAAACACACAATTCAGATAAATAGATGGGAGCGCTGCTGCCTCACAGTTAGTAGACCCGGGTTTGCTTCCCGGGTCCTCCCTGCATGTTCTCCTCGTGTCTGCGTGGGTTTCCTCCGGGTGCCCCGGTTTCCTCCCACAGTCCAAATGCATGCAGGTTAGGTGCATTGACGATTCTAAGTTGTCCCTAGTGTGTGCTTGGTGTGTGTGTGTGTGCTCCCTGCAGTTGGCTGGAGCCCTGCCCAGGGTTTGTTTCCTGCCTTGCGCCCTGTGTTGGCTGGGATTGGCTCCAGCAGACCCCCATAACCCTGTAGTTAGGATATAGCGGGTTGGATAATGGATGGAATTTTGAAGCTAACAGTGTAAATTAGGGTAAAATTGGAGATACAGAGACAAATATTCTTGTCCCAACTAAAAAACAATCGGCAGCATTCTGAATCAGCTGGAACTTGCGTATCAGGGATTTGCTGAAACCAGAATACAATGAATGGCAGAAATCAGAAATTGTGAAACCATTCATTCATTCTTAGATAAGTATACATGGAGCTTCTCAGAAACTAGTGATAATGGTGGGGAATTTGATACTGAGGTATGGCAGAGAATTTTAACATTGAAACAAATACCACAGCTGCACACAGTCCCTGGAATAATGGACTACATGAGAGACATAATCAGACACTTACAGAAATTATACTGAAAGTCAGAAAGAATACTGGATATGACTGGGAAACAAAATTGGGTTGGGTACTAATGGCAAGAAATACAATGCACAATATTTATGGGTATAGCCCAAATCAGCTAGTGTTTGGCTGAACTCTAAGTCTTCCTTCTGTTCTTGTGGAAAGACCACCCGCTTGAATACTGTTAATAATTACACATGTGGGGGCAGCACGGTGGCGGAGCAGTAGCGCTGCTGCCTCGCAGTAGGGAGTCACATTCCGGGTGTTCCCTGCCTGGAGTTTGCATGTGTTCCTGGTGGGTTTCCACAGTGTGCTCTGGTTTCATTCCAAGGACATACAGGTTTGGGTATTTGGTGATGCTAAAATGACGCTAGTGTATTTGTGTGCTTATATTCATCTTGTGATGAGCTGATGCCCTGTCCAGGGATTGTTTCTGCCTTGCGCCTGATGCTTGTTGGAATGGGCGCATCTCTTGCATCTCTAAATTAAACATCCATCCTTTTCTGAGATATTGTGGCAAGGTGCCCTGAATATAATAGATGTTTACAACACAACAAAGCTGAACTTTATTTTCTCACCATGTTGATATCTCGCACTGCCACTAGTGGAATCCTCCAGATTTACATAAAGTACATGCGCAAGTATAAACAGTACACCGCTTGCATAGTAGCATTGTGTCACGTGAAGTATAAACCCAGCCTAAGAGACGGAAGGTCATGGAGGATGTAGCATGTTCCAGCAGATTTGCTGTATAGCTGGGACTAACATGGGATGAATACTAGCTCACTACTGGTCGCACACACATCTGCCCACAACCATACGCACTTTGTTTTTGTTGACTTGTTTGAATAAAAGCACTTAGCACTTTTATACATTATCCCCTTGCTCATTGTTATTGCCTCACTGTCTAGCTCATCGGTGACATTACCGACGGTGTTGGGTTCAAGGGCTCCCTAACAGAAGATGGAAGCATGGAGCCGAACCTGCATCATCACAAGTACAGGGCGATTTTTTTAAAATTGCTAATAAAGTTGCACAGTATACCAGTACTGAAAAAGTACATGGTACCGTACCAGAATTTCGGGATTTTTGGCACTGGAGTGAAATGTCGGCTTTCCACTCAAACCCCTCCTCCCTACATTCAATGGAATAGCTGGGGAAAAACATGCTTGGACGTGCTGGAAAGTTCACAAAATCAAATGCTTTGACATGATCGAGAATTTGCTCCTACTAGATCTAGACTTGATTTGACGTGATGGAGACTTCACAAGGGACACCTCACCTCAATATTGCTTCATAGCACACTTGTGCTATCAAGAGAGAAGCAGGACATAATGAAGCCATGGCCACATGATAGCATGTCACAACAGGGAGGCGCGCAGTTGTGCAACATATTAGGGAGCCTGAAGTTAGATGGCGTGGGTTTGTAGTTATCCATTATTTACTTTGGAACTATTTTGGTACCGGTACTGAGGTCCAAAAGCTGGTATTGTTACCAAAGTCAAAAATTTAGTGCTGATCAAACACTAATTGCAAGCTCATTTAAACCAAAGTACCCAGAGACAAATCCACAAAGTCACAGAAAGAATGTGCAGACTCTACAAAGGCAATGGCTAGGTGTAGGATTTGACAACCAGAACACTAGATCCATTAATCAACAGCAGATTTATAATGTGTTAATGTAAATGGTTGGTTATAATGTAATGTAAATAATTTGTTTAGAATTTAACACATTGTATCAGTTGTTTGTAGGTTAAAAGTTATCTATTTTGTGCAAAATGAAAATGCTTTTATATCTGTTTTCTGTATTCTACATTTTATTTTTATTTGGCATTGGGTGTCTTGAGTAAATTTTGCAGTAAGCTAAAATGGCAAATACTGATATAATTTAATTAATACATTCATTTTAAGTACTTGCTGAATCTAGGTATTGCTGTCATTAGAGCAAACGGTTACAAGATAGAAATGTACACAGTAGTTTGCAGTTGTTTTCTTCCTTCACTGTTTGTAATTGGCTTTGAAATGGTTAAATCTATCTCAATTCTTGTACATAGTCTTTTAAATTGTTTTGTTTTCCTTCTTTTCTTTCAGTTTTTCTCTTGGTTTTCCAAGCTACAAGCTCAAATGGATCAAGATAAAAGTGCAAAGTACAGGTCTGTGAAACCTATTATTTTTGCAATATTTCTGTGATATTGTTGTGCTGTACTAAATTGCTTTACCCATACACCTGATATTAAAGATTTTGGAATTGCTTCTGTAAGCATTCACTCTCTAAATAACAAATACCAGTAGCAACAACAGAAAAATTTTCAGAATGGGTAAAACTTTATATTACAACAAGGAGAATGACTAGCTGAATTACGAATTATGCTATGAAAAATTATTTAGTATGTTTTCTTGGATTGCCTTGCATTCTTTTCTTTGGTGTAATGTGTTTTAAAATGTTACAGTTGTGGCTGAGCATACAATCTGACAACAGTGATGCTGTGGTTCTGCTCAGGTGCCTTCTCACCATGATTAAGATAATCCGAGTGGTTTTGTAGAGATGAAACATGCCATGGAGGTCTGGTTCATAAATTATGAATTAGCGGCCACAATGTTGTGTGCATTATCAGGAATTCACACAATCACTTTGGCTAGTTTTCCTTCAAGGGTGTGACCTCTGTATATTGCTGGAACATTTTCTACCCATACTAGGAACATTTTCTTCTATAGTATCTCCAGTTTAATGTGTTGGTCATCATGTATGTGGTAGCATGTTATTGTGATGCAATTCTTAGTTGTGTGCAGTCAAAAATTCAGTTATGAGTGCTGGAGGTAGTGTTTCTAGTTGGAATATGTTATCAGTCCTCATTGTAACTGATTAACTGATGAAAGAGTCTGCTCTCAAATCATGTTATATAGTAACTTGTTCAGTCATTGTACACATCCTCATCCCCAAGCAATTTCCTACATCTTTTACTTTTACCAATATGGTAGATTACTGTAGTCTGACCTCACATGTGGTATGCTGGTTTTGTATGTGGTAATACATTTTAAAAGTCATTGCTATTATATTTCAGCACAATACTACACATTGTGTAGTGAGCTATGTCACATAAAATACTCCAAATATAAGTTGTGTTTATCATGCTTTATTTTCCCTGAATTTGACTGTCTGCTTTGTCTTTATGTTTCTTAAATATTGATCTCAAGTCTCTGCTTAAATTAACAACTCCTTTGAGAGCAATTCTTTAGAGAACGTTTCAGCAGTACATTTAAATTTTCTATAACAAAATTAATATTATTGTAGAAGTGATAAAATTGTTCAGCATAGTGTGCGCTGTTTTTGCTGTGGTTCTTAATTGAATCAGCAGTCATTTGTTTACTTCCTGTCAAACTCTAAATCTGATTTTAACAAACTGACTCTTTCATATTTTAAGCTTAGTTAGTAATTCCATTAGACATAACCTTTGGTTATCAGAAGCCAGAACTGTATGCTGTTGTGCTTTAATGCTAATGTTCACATGCTAAAAGGTAAGTCCATTGAGTTCTCTTTTGGTTTTCCTTTCCTTTCTTTCTTTTTTTTTTTTAAGAAAAATGTTATAATAAATTCAGGATTGGTGAAATGAACCAGAAATGTATATCTGTTTAAATTCTAGTACTGTTTTAAAATTCTGATTAAATTTTTATTGAAGCTGTTTGTGAAAGAATCAATACTAAAAAAAATAATGACAGATTTGTTGTCTGGAATGTATTACTACATATTCAAGTGAACACTCATGGCATTGGTACTGCAAATAGCATGAAGATCACTAATCTTGAGCGTTACTAAATACTGACATTATGGGACAGAGCAATGGAAAATTTAATTGCACAAAAATGATTCAATGTTGTAGTTTAGTGATTGTTTTGTTAAGAGACTTCTTCAATGTGAAATGCCAAAATAAGCAGTGGCAAATATTCCAACATTAGAACATTAGAAGAATCTAAACGAGAATAGGCCATTCAGCCCAACAAACCTTTCCAGTCCTATCCTCTTAATTCTTCTAAAAAACATCAAGTCTAGTTTTAAAAGTCCCTAAAATCCTACAGTCTACCACACTACATTGTAGCTTATTCCATGTCTCTGTGGTTCTGTGTGGTTCTCTGTGTTCTTGATGAACTCATTTTAAAATAACAGTCTCAATCCACTGTACTAATTCCCTTCATAATTTTAAACACTTCAGTTATCTCACCTCTTAATCTTCTTTTGCTCAAACTGAAAAGGCTCGGCTCTTTTAATCTTTTCTCATAACTCATCCTCTGCAGCCTAGTCACTCTTCTCTGGGTGTTTTCCCAATGCTGCTATGTCTAGGGATGCACCGATACCACTTTTTTGGAAAACGAGTACGAGTACTTGCATTTCAGTACTCGCCGATACCGAGTACTTAATAAAAACATGATTTAAATTTACAGGTAACAGCTTTAGTCATATAACTTAACAAAAAAAAACAAGAAACTCTCGTCTATCCACTGGGAGGTTAGGCTAATTAGCGACACGGGGCTAACACTGCTTGTCCAAATATCCGTGGTGAAACTAAACGCAGAGGAGGCTTGCAGTAGGCTGTGGATATGTTTTTTCACGGAGTCGTGTAGTTTAGGCAGCTCCGTGTCAGTCATGTAGTGGCGGCTTGGGACATCATATCTGGGCTCCAGAACATGGAGGAGACGCAGGAATCCCACATTTTCTACCTCCGAGAGTGGCTGGTCACTCAATACAATGTACTCGATAATTGCCTGTGTTATTTTCACAGCACGTGGATTGTCTCTGGACATTTTCTCTCGTCTTGCAAGAGTTTGCTGCAGCGTGGGTTGTGTTGGTTTAGAAGCGTGGGTAAACTCTTTGTACTCGTTGTTGTGTTGGGATTTTGGGTGCTTGATTAAATTACTTGTGTTAAATGCGCTACCTTTTGAGCCTCCTCTGGACAATTTCGCTGAGCACAATTTGCAGTCCGCCTTTGTTTTGTCGTCTTCATTCACTTTGAAATAGTTCCACACGGCTGACATCTCTCGCCTCGCCTTCTCCCCGCTCTGAGCTGCAGCCGGGGCCTGGGGGCGGGCACTCGGCGTCTGTGATTAACCCCTTACACGCCGCTCAAACATAGACATTTCTCAGACCGTGGTATCGGTCCCCGGTATCGGGGGACTTTTAACGAGTACGAGTACTTTAGAAAATGTGGTATCGAGGCCGATACCAGATACCCGTTTCGGTATCGGTGCATCCCTAGCTATGTCCTTTTTTTAGCCTGGAGACCAAAACTGCACACAGTACTCCAGATAAGGCCTCACCAGTGCATTATAAAGCTTGTACATGACCTCCTCGGACTTGTACTCAACACATCGTGCTATATAACCTAACATTCTGTTAGCCTTCTTCATGGCTTCTGATTACTGTCTGGCAGTTCATAGCTTAGAGTCCACTATGACTCCTAAATCCTTCTCATAAGGTGTACTCTTGATTTTCTGACCGCCTATTATGTATTCAAACCTAACATTTTCACTTTCTATGTGTAATGCTTTACATTTACTGACATTAAATTTCATCTGCCACAAATCTGCCCAAGCCTATATGCTATCCAAGTCCTTCTGTAATGATTCAAAAGATTCTCGATTATCTGCCAATCCACCTAGCTTGGTATCATCTGCAAAATTAACCAGCTTCTTACTTCTATTCCTGTCCTGTCCAGCTCACTCGCTTCACTCGCCAGCCCACTTCGCATCTCTGAAACCCCCTCTTAAACGGTGATACAATAGGAAACAAATATGTTTTTTTTTTTTTTTTTACCTCCTCTTTGCTCGATCAGCTGCTGGCTTGCTGCTGCTCCCGTGCCGCGTGATCCGCATCTTGTGCGGCGCTTCGATCATTTAAAAGCCTGTACAGCAGCTGTCCTACTCTTTCTCTTTTATTTCGGGTCCCAGGTGTGGTTAAATCATTTGGCATAAAGTCCAGTCTCGCGAGATGTGAGTTCTTGATATTTTTTAGTTTTAATTTAAAAACAGAATAAGAATCTGAAAATCTAACAACATCACATTAAAGTTCTATAAACTCTGAAAAGAATGATACCAAACTTATATATGTAGGTTTTAAAAGAAGCCCGATTTAAAGCGTGACAAAAAACGTGACATAAAAATGTGACAGTTGCATTTTTAGGCTTAGAATTATATATATCTACTAGCAAAATACCCACGCTTCACAGCGGCAAAGTACTGCTTTAAAATTTTTATTAAGAAGAAAAGTAAACCTTTTTAAACTGAGGGAAAATATACCAATAATTATTTGTTAAGGATCTCTTTGTATACCACGTTGTCAGTTCGACCCTCCGGTTGTAATATGACCAAGCTGTGTGCGGAGCTTACTCTTGAGCATGCAACGTATAGTTGGCCATGTGAAAAGCAATCTTGCCTCAAATCAATGCCAACCTTTTGCAGGGTCTGTCCCTGAGACTTATTAATTGTCATTGCGAAGCAGAGCCTTACTGGAAATTGGAGGTGTTTGAATTGAAATGGGTTTCATCGATAACTTTGCATCCAGCTTTTGAGAGTTTAAATATTCATAAACATCAAAGTGTCCACTACTCAAATCGTCACCTGTGAATCTAAGATGTTTAAGAGGCATTGGCGGTTGTCCAAAGGTGTAAAATATTTGGCCATTTCGGTACAATTGAAAGCGACAACCGAACAATTCAGCGGCAGCCATCAACTCACATGCAGAACCATAGGTGAAGGGCTTAAGCATTTCACTCTTATAGTGCTCCTGTGTAGTATAATTATCTCCTGTACCGTCATCAGTCCACACCTTTAACCTGTCCCAGTCATTCAATACATAAGACACAATGTTTCTCCGGATATCAAGATTGAGCTAGATATGGCCGTGCAATATGTAACACAGAGAATGGAAAAGGCAGTCGCCATCTCTGGCCAAGGAAACCACTCGGTAAGTGACAGTTCTTTGATCGATGGTGATCACCTCGATAGACATGTTAATGGGGGTACGGTTGGAACGATAAAGGAAATGGGTACCTGAAAAATGTAAACTAAGTCTAAAATACCTACACAATAACTATAATCGTAATAAACGAACAATAAAACAGCGGAGAAGCCATGGATTAAATAAAAAGGCTGCAGTTATCAGCAGGGAGACGTGAATACCATGGCGAAGCAAGGAAGGGAATGAAGAGACCGGAGCGACGGACGGCCTTATATAGGCAGGCAGCCAACTACGTGGGAGGCATGGGGATGGGGGACCCAACACCGCCTCACACGACGACCGAGCTGCAGGCTATGGACGTATATATGTACGTAAGTAGGACTCAGTTAGCGTTGGGAACCCGCGTACCAAATTTCTTGAAGATGGGCCCATAAGTAACAACGACCGTTGGAAAGTTCAATATGGTGGCCGACAGTGGTGTCATACCACCAAAATAGGTACATACATCGGTTTCAGTTAGCGCAGGGAGGCTGCCTACCAAATTTCGTGAAGATGGGGCCATAAATAAGAAAGTTTAACATGGCGGACGTTGTCGACCGTTATGACCGTTACGTGTAGAATTTCGAAATGAAACCTGCTTAACTTTTGCAAGTAAGCTGTAAGGAATGAGCCTGCCAAATTTCAGCCTTCTACCTACACGGAAAGTTGGAGAGTTAGTGATGAGTGAGTCAGTGAGGGCTTTGCCTTTTATTAGTATAGAAGATATATATATGTATATATATAGAGTAGATATATTAAAAATAGCATCAGCCCTAGCACTGACCCTGTGGAGCACCACTCTTAACATCAGCCAATTCTACTTTTTGTGCTTGAGCCAATTTTGCACCCCTCTACAAACAACACCCTGAACTTCCTCTTTTTTTTAGTTCGAAAACAACACTTCCACCACTGTGAAAAGAACATTAAAAAAAGTGATGTTTTCTCAGTGCAATGTCCATGTTTTTGCTTAAACAAACGCCAATTTCATCTTTTCGGAAGCTTTTGCAAACAGAGTTCAGTGTGCATTGGGCCCTTGCAGGCTTTGTAGTATTACATAGTCCATCATCTATAACACCATGTGAAAGATGATAGAAAGCAACTGAAAATAACTTAGCCAGGCTTTCCTGCTCTGTTTTAATGGAAGTAGAATTATGTGTTTATCTTGTGCATTCAAGCTATGAGCTCTCCAGTTAATCATGTATTTGGTGTGTTGGTGACAATATTATTGCATCTGTCTGCTCATCTCTGAAAAGATGTTATTTATCTGAAAGAAAGGGTCATATAAAAGTCTAAGTTTCAATTTTGTTAAATTCATTTTAAGTGGATTTAATTAAAATGTTTTTGTTAAATATAAGTACTGCTTGCAAATACAGAGAAAAGGATAGATTTTTTTAGATTAATACATTATTGTTTAAAAATTAACTTGACATTTCTTTGACAACATTTGAGAAGACACAGGATCCAATTAAATACTGAACTGTCTCTGTGTCTAAGAGGCTGATTTAAAAGATGATGCACACATGAAAATGTGTTGTATTACAATATATGTGTTGGTGCATTCTATGCATGATATACAGGGTGGGGCATAAAGATATTGCACATTTTGAAGGGGTATAAAAAATGAAGCTATCTTAAAAAAATCGTATATATTTCTGAAAAGTACATAAAAGACATTTTTGTTTTAGTGGGTTTTAAAAATCATATCAGACAAATGGCGGCTGTCGTTGGCAATACATTGCTGAAGACAACATTCCTGGAAGTTCTCCATCACTCTCCGGGTCATCTCAGGTGGAATGGCGTCAATTTCCTGTCTGATCCTTTTCTTCAAATGTTCAATAGACTGAGGACGATGTTTGAAAACTTTTTTCTTTAGGTATCCCCAAAGGAAAAAGTCACATAGGCTTAAATCTGGTGACCGTGCTGGCCACCCCATGTCTCCCCTTAAAGAGATCAAATGCCCAGGGAACATTTCCCTCAACACTCTGAGCGAGCGTCGTGCTATGTGAGCTATGGCCTTGTCCTGTTGAAAGCACACAAGTTCTGTATCCATAGGTCTCCCAGGTGACTTTCTTTTCAGTGTGGACCCAGTTGCCCGAAGGTTAGAAATCCATAGTAAAATTGTTTTCCAATCTGGTACAGATACATTTCGACCGAGTGCAAAGGGTCTACGGAACACTCTCTGCATCGATATCGCAGAACGGTTGTTCTCATAATACGCTTGAACAACAAAGCCCTGATGTTCACCAGTCCAACTCATGATGGGTACTGAAAACGGTTGAGCCTAACCTACCAAATGAGACCTACCCCACCTCTGTACCCCCACTACTGCCCACACAGTTCTTCCTTGAAATGAGGGAGATCTTTATGCCCCACCCTGTACCTGTTATCTTTTAGTTTTTGTCATTCTTGCTGGCATTGTATTTCTGTCGCTAGCCTTTGAGAGATTTGCAATTACGAATTTCATTGTACTATTTACCAATGACCATGAACATGAACTTCATAAGCTTCATGAGCAAACCTCCAAATATTTTCTTTTCATTCTTGGCTTTATTTTAGTAAAGTATGCCTGGCATATTTTGTTGTTTATTTTGTCATTAGCTGTGATACCATATTTGCTTTTTCATTAACCAAATATTTTAAAATACCTTTTATTGTCATGTTATTTATGATTGCATGTTACGTAACTGAAAAATTGTCCTCTTTTAGACAGACCAGGGATTACCTGATGGGTTTCCAGGATCAGTGTGATGCAATCCTGGTTGATGTAAACACATCATTGCAACAGTTGGAATCTTTGCAGAAACAGTATTTATTTGTTTCTACCAAAACTGGAACTTTACATGAAGCCTGTGAGCAACTTCTCAAGGAACAGGTATGCACCACATATATGCCAGGTTATGAAGTTCAGGTTTTGCTTTTTTTGTAGGGATGGCAAGAATGTATGAAGCTTTTGACATTGTAAATGTACATGGAAGCCAATTTGTAGTTATACTTTTTCAAAATATATCCATCCCTAGACTTTTGCACCCGTTTATATGGAGTCCATCTCAGCAACACTTGACAGGAGGCAAGAATGACCTTTGTATAGGGCACACAACCAATGCATACCCTCACCCAGTTAATCTGTCATGCAGGTTGTGAAAGGAGAGTGACACAAACTCCATACATTTAGTGACTGGCCTTCCTGGTGTGGAGGTTTGTGCTTCAGTCTCACACCTCCAGGAGGCTGGGTTGGTCACTCTGTGTGGTTTTATTCCTGGTGTCTGTGGACTTTTCTCTTATATTCCATAGACTTGTAGGTTAGATTAATAATTGGTCTGTGTGAGTAAGTGATGGTCTGACTCATAAAGTGTGCTTCTTGCTGCAAATTTAAATTCTGGGCGAATTAAATAAATGTTTAAAACAGAAAAGAAGCACTTTACACAGTGAAAACATGAAGTACTAGCTGGCTTCATAGCAAAATTACATGAGCTACAATCGCATTAACTACTTTTACAGCAGTTAGGATTTAAAGGAATACTCCACTCAAAAATATGTTTTGTATGCTACTTCTACTATGTAGTTTGTAGTAATGGTCAAGAAAAATTATTACTCATTTTCATGGAGAACGGAAACAACGAACTTTCTGATAGAATGGGTTAATAATAATAATAATAATAATACATTTTATTTATATAGCGCCTTTCCCATGCTCAAGGCTTTTCACAGAGTCTTAGAAAAAAAAACAGCAGGGTATATGTAACATTGGATACAAATGTTTTCCTGAATAGAACAATGAAACCGATAACAAAGCACTAAATAGAATAAAGGACCATAAACCAGAGTTAAATACTAAATTCAATACTAAAAGAAAAACTTAACAAATAACCTAATTTGTGATATAACAGACACACAAATTATCCTGAGCACCTGGACAGAGAGGTTAACTGAAAGAAAGGGCAGAATGTCAGGTTAAGTTAATAGCCTTCCTGAACAGATGAGTTTTTAGTTGTTTTTCAAAAGAATGAATGGAGTCAGCTGATCTAATAAATTTCGGGATGTCATTCCAAAGTCTATGAAGCTGACGGCCCTGTCACCCATAGAGTGCAAGTTAGTGTGGGGCACAACTAGATTACCAGAATCGGAGGACCTTAGTAGGCGAACAGGAGCATAGTGATTTAGAAGGTCACTGATGTAGTCCAGTGCAAGGCAATTTAAAGCTTTGTAAGTTATTAATTGAATTTTATATTCAATCCTGTAAGACACAGGGAGCCAGTGAAGGTGAAGCAGGATGTGTGTGATGTGCTCGCTGCTGCTGGTCCGTGTAAGGACTCTTGCAGTAGAGTTTTAAATCAACTGGAGCTGTGATATAAGATTAGAAGGGGCACCTGCCAGCAGCAAGTTACAATAATCGATGCGGGATGTGATAAAAGCATGGACAAGTTTCTCAGCATTAGAATAGGAGAGGAAGGAGCGAACATGGGATATGTTACGGGTTCTGGTGGTAACCAACACTTGACCACAGCAAACAGTATAAAAACATCCACAACTCTTATCGCATAATTCACATGTCATGTTATTTAGTCATATGCTAACAACAGGCAAAATGCATGCTTTTTCTGGTAAAATATTGTTAAGTAAATACTTAGCAAAAATCATAGAGGAAATGTGTTTATATGGAACTGTGCTTTTCAAACTGAAGACCCATCTCTTCCTCTCATTAACTGGTCTAGAGTTCTGTCTTCAGTTCAAAACCATGTTACTGTGTGAATGTGTATCCTCTGCGTGCACTGCTCAATTTGTGAATTATGCATAGAATAAAGTGAAATAAAGAAATGAATTAAGATCTTGATTCCAAAAGACTGACTTTGGTGTTTCTGACACAAATCCTGTTTAAGCTCCAGACAGTAAAATAAATTAGTACATCTTTTAATGTATTGAAGTAAAACGTAACACTTGGGC
The DNA here is from genome assembly GCF_900747795.2 of Erpetoichthys calabaricus. Lineage (NCBI taxonomy): Eukaryota > Metazoa > Chordata > Cladistia > Polypteriformes > Polypteridae > Erpetoichthys > Erpetoichthys calabaricus. Next base: position 110,807,528 of record NC_041397.2, read on the forward strand.
TGTAGAAAATAAAATTGCCTAATCTTATTCTTATAAAAATGCTTATTAGATGCCATGTTCTGTTAGTAATTGTTTCTTTCTTTTTCTTTTAATTAGTCAGAGCTTGTAGACCTGGCAGAGAGTATTCAGCAGAAACTTTCCTATTTCAATGAATTAGAAAGTATAAATACTGTAAGTACTAGTCATTTATTTTTGTTTTCTATTATTTATTTTACCTTGTATCAGTCAGCAATTTCTATAAATTGTTGGCTTCTTATTTTATGTATAATAAGCATTGTGGTAAGGAATCTTATCTGTTTTGTCTGTCCTAAAAAAAGGCTGAGAAAAGCCAAGCAAAATGACACCTTTTATTGGCTAACTAAAAAGATTGCAATATGCAAGCTTTCGAGGCAACTCAGGCCCCTTCTTCAGGCAAGATGTAATACAGAGACTGGAGTTCCCTGTGTTTATATACACACTAGGACAAGAAACAACATTGGTAAATCTTTAAATGAGAAATTTTAAATGTAAAAAATGAATAGATTCATTCAGGCTAGGGTTAATTTAACAAGAGAGAAAAGAACAATGTATTGTCAAGATCTCTGGATAAGATAACTGTCCAACAAAGTCTTTTGAAGTTTGTAATGAGTTTTTTCAAAACAATGTGGATTTGTAGACAGGTTGTCTGTCATTCTGAGAGATGTAAACAATCCTCATATCTGGCCATAAAACTCTTGTCTCTATTCAATCCATGTTGTAATGTATTAAATTTTAGCATGAGTTTAACTTCCCAGTCTTTTCTCTCTTGCTGTGTTTTGAAGTTACCCATAAGCACTGTGACTTTAAAGTCCCTCTCACAGTGTCCATGGCTGTTGAAGTGGGCCGCCACAGGAACATCTGTGTTGCCATGTTTAATGTGGAACCTGTGTAAATTCATTCTCTGGCGGAGTGTTTGTCCAGTTTACTCCCACATAGAGTGCAGTGTCAGGACATTTCATGCAGAAAATTAGGTAGACTACATTAGATAATCTGCAGGAAAATGATCCCTTTATGTGATGTTCAAGTCAGCAGTGTGGTATAACTATACGGTCTGTATCATAGATGTGGGCACATGTTTTGCATCTTTTCTGTAGGCATGGAGATGTGCCATTTTCTGTTGTTTCACTTAGGGAGCTTCGGACAATTAGTTGTTGAAGGTTTGGTGGTTGTCTGTATGCCAGTGCTTATGGGCAACTTCAAAACACAGCAAAAGAGAAAAGAATGGGAAGTTAAACTCATGCTAAAATTTAATACATTACAACATGGATTGAATAGAGACAAGAGTTTTATGGCCAGATATGAGGATTGTTTACATCTCTCAGAATGACAGACAACCTGACTACAGATCCACATTGTTTTGAAAAAACTCATTACAAACTTCAAAAGACTTTGTTGGACAGTTATCTTATCCAAAGATCTTGACAATACATTGTTCTTTTCTCTCTTGTTAAATTAACCCTAGCCTGAATGAATCTATTAATTTTTTACATTTAAAATTTCTCATTTAAAGATTTACCAATGTTGTTTCTTGTCCTAGAGTGTGTATGTAAACATAGGGAACTCCAGGCTCTGTATTACATCTTGCCTGAAGAAGGGGCCTGACTTGCCTTGAAAGCTTGCATATTGTAATCTTTTTAGTTAGCCAATAAAAGGTGTCATTTTGCTTGGCTTTTCTCTACATTCATAATGGCTAACACGGTACAATACCCTAGTACTAAAAAAAGGTTAAAATGTATTTCATGAGCATATTAAACACATGACAGTTCTTTCTGTATATGTTGAACTGTTATTTTCATGTTATATAAACAGTTGAAGTTTTGCATGTATGGTATGGCACATTTTAAACTGATAATCATGTTCTTTGAACTTCTTTGCCAGTATACCAAAGTAGTAAAAGACTATTCTGATTCTACTTTCCAATTTTAGAATGGGTTCCATCCCAGTATCCCATCCCATTTCTAATACAAGTTTTTCTTTCATTTTGATTTATAGAAACTAAATTCGCCTACTTTTTCTGTAAGTAGTGAAGGATTTATACCAATGCTTTCTAAGCTGGATGAATGCATACAGTATGTTTCCTCACATGTAAGTATAATACTCTAAGGCATTTTACAGTTTTGGTAATATTATGCTTTACAGAATAAAATAATCCTTAATAAATCAATAGCAGTTATTATTGTTTAAGTGCAGTTGTTACAACAAAATTCTCCAAAACTGTTTCTTTCTTTTATCTGTATACTATTCTATATTTTTATGAATATTTTTATCATTTGTGCATGCCACACAAAGTAAAAGTAAATCATAATGTGTATGCATTTATCACTGATTTACTTGTACCCAGTTAAATAAAATATTGAGTTTTTAAATGCTAAGGTAAGTTCCTGTATATAGAAACTTATATAGAAACTGTTGTCACTGTTAAATGCAAGGTGTTAATAATAGATTGCGCAACGATGGCCTACTGCTTTATGAAGAATTTGGGGACAGTTCTTAAGAGGTTGTACAGTTGAATGTTATAATTACAGTATAATATGTTTAGCTTTTTGTTGCAGTTGATTTTAATATTGCCTGTGCCTGCCAGTTTTTGTTCACATGCCCTTTTACTCTGCAGTGTCTCCTGTATTTGAAAAGGAGAAGAGGAAATCTTGCTTTTGATATTTTATTTTCTAGGAAGAGTCCTGTAAAATCAAGTGTTCCTTACCTACGCTGTTAATATTCAGAGCTTGAATAGATTGGCATTCACAGTCTCATCAGAAACTTTTTACAGTATGGCCATTGAATTAATATTTGCAGAATTTAGTAGCTCACTGCTTTTTAGCGGTGCATGGTTCACATATTGTAGGCTAATAAAGCTTGAAGGACATATATGCACAAGAAGCTATCAGTTTTATTTAATTGAATGTTAAAAATGAATTGATTAAAAGTCAAAATCCCAAATATAAAACAGACATGACAGAAGGATCCAGAGTCATCTCACTGTTGGTGGCTTTCTACTGGATCTGAACATTTGAAAACAGAATTCTCAAAGCAAAATCTAAATAAACAGCACAACAGCCTAACTGGTTTCAGGCATTCATTATTGTGTACATTCAGCAAAGTGGGCCCTTCATCAACTGCAAAGTACCTCATACTCTCCCTCCCAGGAATGAAATTTAAACTTTATGAATAAAAGTCAAATTATTTTTATTATATCACCTGCACTATAATTATTGTCATTTGAAATCAATAATCAATGTTATATTACTTAGACAGTTGTTAAATGTTGTTGGCAATGCTCATCTCAGCTTATTACACTAATAGTGCAAATTGCCGAGGCAATCTATAGATTTCAAATACTAAAATATGTAAAATAAAATAACATTATTAACAGTGAATGCATGGTAAACAAGTTATCAAAGTCATCCCCTAACATCAGGTAATAGTGTAGTCTGTTAGTTATTAATTATAATGTGTAATTTGAGACAACAAAAACTTCAATGGAGAGAAAAGGAAACATTACAGTTTTGCAAATAGAGTGCAGTAGCAGACATAATAAATGAAAATGATAATAACATCTACATGGCAAAACGATTTGAATCAGGATGACATTAAGCAAGTACAATTTGCATGGCACTGACATATAGAAGCAAATTTTCCATTTTACAAACTCAAAGTAATGAATCTTGTATATAAACGTCTATGTGTGGAAGTGTGTGTGTCTGTCTGGCCCGGAAGTGAGAGGTGGAGTCTGGGTAAGGGCTCTACCTCCGAGGATACACAAGTGAGGCGAGCACGTCGGCAAAACAAAACCTCCGAAGAAAGTGTCACTTACTTAGCAGCTAATGCACAAGCGAGGCGAGAACGCCGGCAGTAGGAAACCTCTGAAGAAAGACAGTTGCTTAGCTGCTAATGCACAAGCGATACAATTTTGCCAGTTGTTACTTAGTTAAAATATGCATTTAGAGGAATAGGGCCCTGAGTTATATGTTGGTTATGTGTGTTCTTCTTTTATTGTAAAGCACTTTGGCCACAGCATTCCTATGTTGTTTTAAATGTGCTATATAAATAAATTGACACTGACAATGTAACTGTGCAGGATTTTTGTTTTCTTCTAAGAAGTCACAACAGTTATTGGCAGCCCTTTGTGCGATCAATCCTTAGGAGTCGTATCTGTGTGAATGCACTAGACATACAAATTCTCTATGTGAAACCTTTTGATGTAGCCTTGCTTACATGGTGAAGCCAAAAGCTTTGCAAGCATCCATATTCAATATTCACTTGAAATTTACTGTTGAATATTAAAAGCTTACTAATGTATACTGCACATATAGAGGAAATGATGTACAATATATGCTAAATGTAGCTCAAATACAGTATGTATTATGCACTGAAGAGGAACATCTGTTAAAAAATGATGACACAGGCAGGCAGTGTCACATGGTGGTTATGGCTTTGGGCTTCATACCCAGAAGTTGTGGGTTCAAAACCCATCACTAACACTGTTTGACCCTGAGCAAGTCACTTCATGTGCCTGTGCTCCAACTGGAAATAAAACAAAAAAGAAATGAAACCAATTGGATCTCAAATGTTGCAAGCCAGTTTGGATAAAAGCGTTGGCCAAATAAATAAATGTAAGTGTAGTTTATCATTTTGGAAAGCTGGGATCTGCTTTGGTTGCAACAATAAGTGATTATTAGAATTTTACCATAGTGTTTTTTCCAGTGTCTTCACTATGATTTTTATAATTTATGTTCTATTATTTTAGACTACTTTAAAAATCAACTTACTTTAATGTGTTTTTTTGTAAACTTGAGGAAGAGTTCTATGAAGGTATGCCACAATTTTTGAGCTGCAGTTTGCATTGCATAATGAAGCTGTTTGTCTCATGTCCTTGGGATAGAACAGCTCTTAGAAATGTGACCAGGGATATACAGTATTGCCTCTTGTTTTGTTTTTAAAGATTGTCGCTGCTATCACTACAGAGAACTTTCTGCAGCATCTTCCGTTGCACAGATATTTCCACATAACAGCAACATCTTGATTACATCTTGCCTGAAGAAGGGGCCTGAGTTGCCTCGAAAGCTTGCATATTGTAATCTTTCTAGTTAGCCAATAAAAGGTGTCATTTTGCTTGTCTTTTCTCTACACATAACAGCAGAAACATAAATTCACTTTAGACTAGGTTTAAGGTGGGAACTTCTACAATGCATACTCTGTTCTTGGCCAGTAGACTGGTCTGTTACACTGTGATGTACTGTAGTAACAGGCTGTTGTACTGTGTCAGCCATTATGGATGCAAAGAGAAGTACTTGCCTGAAGAAGGGACCTGAGGTACCTCAAAAGCTTTCATATTGTAATCTGTTCAGCTGGAAAATAAAAGGTGTCATTTTGCTTGACTCTTCATTACTATGATTTCTGTCCACCCTGGCCATCGGACCTTACTCCTTTTTATGTTAACTAAGGTTGTCTTATTTTAATTTCTTATTTGTCTTTTATTCTTCTTTTCTTCATTATGTAAAGCACTTTGAGCTACTTTTTGTATGAAAATGTGCTATATAAATAAATGTTGTTGTTGTTGTGTTGATATACTGAGATGCATCCATTTACTTAACCAGAAAAAAACTGTTTGGATATTGTGTTATTTTCTAAAATCAATGCAGTTTTATTTTAAATGGCCGCTGTGAACTATGGATATTTAAAACAGCCAATCTATATTGTACTTTGTAACAACTCACCCTGAACATGCAATAAAGTAGAATCATTACTAAATAATATACTTTTTAAAGATCAATTGTGTTTGTGTTTAAAATAAGTAAAATTCCCTACATATTCTACTCAAGTACAGTAAAGTGAGTAAATGTAATTTCTTATTTTGCACCACTGGAGGCAGAGGCATGAATCAATCCCATGCTGATCACATTTGGATAATTTACATTGAGAAACTGCTGAATATTCCCCTGCGTATGTCCAGTAAACAGCAGCCCACAACCCTTCACCATATTGTTAAATGGGGGAAAAAATTCTTCCACATCTACAAACAGTCTTCCTCTCCTGAAGGGCATTTATACTGGCATATGATACCTCCAGCATTTTCCCTTTGTGAGTTTTTGCACCATTAAAATGCTGGGAAAAATATCATTTTTTTTCAGTTAATCCCTTATCTATGAACAACAAGATTTTTCATTGTTGTATGGCTAACATTTTCTGTGCGCAAAATTTGGGTGCATTTGAACCACTCTATTTTGTCCACTTTTTGAAAAAATAACACACACATTTTACAAATGAACCCAAGTGTTGCAGACATTCACTTAACTGCCATTCTTCATTCATATGGACACCTACAATTTTCTTTCTGCTCCTTACAAAAATATTAATGTGGGAAAACAAATAATGAGTGTCTCCCTTTCCTAAATTTAAATCTTTAGGGAGCAGTGTCTTCCTAAATGTCATTAAAAAAATGTATTTGTGGCAATGCAGCCATTCACAACGTTCAGTAAAAGAATGTAATCCTACATTGGATAGCATAGTGACACTTTTTTGCTCCACCAGGGGGAGCACACTGCTAGTGAATGTGTTCTTCAAGCAGTGCAGCAGTTTTGAAATTGTTAAATCCCTTTCTGTATTCCAGTAGTGGAGATCTATTAAGACAGAGAATACACGCAAGTAAGATAAAAGCTCGTGTTTGAAAGTTGAGGATATACAGTGTGTACATAAAGCAGTTGGCCTTATAGATGATATTTACATTTTCACTATTACTTTTTTTAACTCTTGTTTCACAGAGCAATTATATATATTTATATATATATATATATAATATATATATAAATATATATAAAAGGTTAAAATTATTTAAGCTGTATATAAATAAGTAATTGTAAATAACACATCCGTATTAATTGTAAATAATACATTTGTAAAAACTGTATCTGTGGATATTTGAATTTTTGTCTAGTATTTATTTAGAGTACTGGATTTCTGAAACCCTTTCACGTTTGCCTTTTACTGACATATCCAACAAGTACTGACAAGTAATCTTGGATTTTGAAACTTTTTTTCTAATTAAATCTGAAATTAGAATTAGAAAGTTTATTTTAAAAATATAATACCCAGTAAAGTTTAATTTGTATTTTTTCTTTGTTTCAGCCAAACTTTAAAGACTACCCAGTTTATATATCAAAATTTAAGCAGTCCCTTTCAAAAGCTATGCATCTTATGAAAACACACACTGTAAGCACTCTGCAGAACCTGACCAGTCAGCTAATCAAAAGGGTAAGTTTTTAGATCTCCTTTCATTTGCACTGTCTTCTGATTTTTGTATGAAATAATTGTTGATTAATTCCTACTGTGGGGTAAAGTCTAAACCTACTTTTCACTATGAAATAAGAATTCTGTCATTTAAAACATTTATTAACTGAAAACAATGTACAGGAATATTATACTACTCATCATGACTTTGGCTCAGTGCTGCTGGAATAGACTGGTTTCCTGTGGCCCTGAATTGGTTTACGCAGTTTTGAGAATGTTATTTAATGGTATAGTGTTATAGTAGTTACGTTAGTAGGTACATATATCACATCTATATTACTAAACGACAGTTTAATTTATGCACGGCGGACGCACCAAAGCGCATGCGCACTGTGCCGCGGCGCCCCAGAGTCAAACGCAGCGGCTTCCCAGAGTCAGTACGTGGCGCCCAAACAACACAACCTGTAAACTAAACTTGCTCTAATCCACTGTGCCAGCAGTCTGTATGGCGTGTTCAATTATGATTCCTAACAGTAAGTGATGTCTACCTAACGACACAGCCACAGAACAACAAAGACGAGACCGCATGGATAAAAACAATACACGGAGGCTCCTACAACGCGCTTCAGACACACCAGAAGCAAAGACATCACGGCTCCACAATGAAAGAGCTCAACTAACGGAAATACAAAACGAGCCCGTATGGATAAACACAATGAACGAGCGTGCCCACAATGTGCTTCTGACACAGCAGAGGCAAAGGAGGCACGGCTACAAATGGAAGGAGCTCAACGATTAGTAATACAAACACGAGCCCGTATGGCTACGACCTGTAAACGAGCCCGTATGGATAAAAACAATGAACGAAGGCGCCCACACAAAGAAACCACTTTAGTGCAAATAGGTTTATTTAATTAAATGAAAACTTTACCATGGCTACGACCTGTGAACTAAACCTGAGGTAAAGCGTGCACGCCAGGTTGTATAGCTGCCTGAACGCGACCGCCCACACCACCGCATATATGACGACACAGCCATAGAAAAACAAAAAAGAGACTGCATGAATAAAAACAATAAAAGAAGCGCGTTGAAATGAACTTTCCCAGGACGCACCCACCCTCCATGATATTTCATCCCTCCAAATATCGGAGGGAACAGAAAGTGATTGCCATTCTTGGATTTGCGATTCTTTCGAGAATCACAGGCTTGCTAGTACTGGATAGTGTTGTTCTTTGCTTCTATCTGAAGTCTTGAAGGCATGGATTCAATCAGGTGCTGGAAAATTCCTTATGGTTTTTGGTACATTCTGATTCTGTAACTACAACAAATTAATAGTTTCATAATTGATTATTTGGACAAATAGTAGAATGATTTATTGGGAGTTTTACTTATAGCTTATTGTGAAAGTGTGTATTACCTGACAAAAAGTAATACTGTATTAGCGACACTGACCATGCTCTTAAAAATTGAGAGTTTAAAGTTATTACAATCAACAAGGAGAGATCTTGCATAGGAACAGTCATTTCTGTTTTTGGTTAATAATCATTGCTAAGGACATAGCAAACTGGTATTTGCAACAAACACAAAAGTGTGAAGGGGTGTAGTTATGGCACTATGAGGAAATTAAATTCAGATTCACATAAAAAAAATAATTTTGAGTTTCAATGATTTGAAAAAAATATTACAGAGAACACAATTTCATTGTTTTGATTTGTTTTTCAGTAAATTTAGAGAATCAGTCAACAGACTGCATACATTTTAATGACACTGTTTTACTTACGTTATTGAAACTTGATTTTTGTTAAACTGGACCAATGTACTAAAATTTCTCTGTTTTCATCCTATCAACAACAACATTTATTTCTATAGCACATTTTCATACACTAAATGTAACTGAAAGTGCTTTACAGGATGTCCAAAGTAAATGTTACAAGAAAAGAAAAACACATTAAGAATGGTAATGAATAAATACAAATAAAAAACACCATATTACATAAAAGTACATATAAAATTATTAGACTGGGAGAATCCTTAGACATAGTATCATATTGTAAGTCTCTAACGATGAGTACAAGATGAGGGCAGATGGCAGGGAGGACAGAAAAAATAAGAAAAAAAAAACTCCAATTCCAACTCGGAACCCTTGCAGATTTTAATTTTTTTTTCTAATGCCAACATACTGCTCAGCCCCCTCTGGGAATTCTACCTAACAAATGTTCTTAAGTTGCTCCTCATTGTTTCAAGGCTTCATCGAGGGGATTTGATGTAATTGGTCTTGCGGACAGCTGGGGCAGCCGTCTTCAGTTGAATATAATAGTTGACTGGAAATTGCCTTCATCAAGAATGCCACCACAGAAAGACCTGGAAAGAAACTAGAGAAATGTAGAATTGTGTGTACAGTGTGAATCCTTATAGTATGAAGTATATTTTAGACTGGCTATGGGTAAAATTTGGAGACTGTAGGAATTATTATTTATTTCTTTGCAATATATGTTTCAAATAAGATTTTAAACAATTAGTTTAGTATAGTGTTTGAGTCTGTAATCATTATTTAGATCAGATATTCCAAAAAGATATAACAGAGTAATTGTAATTGTTAAAATTAGGACCCTGAGGAGAGACTTTTAACCTTAGTGCCCCAAAATATAGTTTTTAAGATTAAGGCCCAAATTATAGACTTTAAGATTAGAATTTGTGTGAGGGGTAGGGGATACAATAATAAAGTTATGGTAATCAATTGGTGATTTTTGGAAAATTGGTAATGACTGGTAAAACTGTGTAATTTTAATCTCTTAATATTTGTATTAACTTGATAGGATCCTCCTGGAGGTACAAACGCTGAAAACGCATTCACTTTATTTTATGTGAAGTTCAGAGCTTCTGCGCCTAAAGTAAGGGTAAGGACTTTTGACTGTAATAATTCAGAGAGTAATAAACTGCATCTATACATTTTTGACATTGCTACTTTTCAAGTTGTATACCTTGGTTAGTGTGACTTTATCAATATATACCCTTTAATCTCATCTCATCTTCTTATCAGCTTTGCCTGGAGAAGGTCACAGTTGCTGCCGGCCATTCAATTAAATCTAGACTTCCTGTCCCCAGCAACAGATTCTAGCACATCCTGGGGAATTCCCTAGCATTCTCATGCTAGTTGAGAGCTATAATCCCCCTTCAATGTGTCCTGGATCTACTTCAGGGTCTCCGTCCTGTGGTCTTGAGGTGCTTGAACTCTTCTACTAAAGGCAGTTGTTCCCCACTTACTGGAGAGAGTAATCCACTCTTTTCTGACGAAGAACCCTAACCCCAGACTTGGAGTTGCTGATTGCCTCAGGTCCAAGATGAGGCAAAAAGGTCAACATCATCTGCATAAAGCCACGATGCTACCCATCTGGACACCATCACATCCTCGGCTGTGCCTTGATATCCTGGTGACAAGACAAAGCCTTGTCAGAGTGTGACAAGACAAAGCCTTGTCAGAGTCCAACACCCATAGTGAATAAATTTGGAAACAGCTCTCACTAAATTCATATAGGGAATGAACAGCCTGCAAGAGCTGCCCCATATTGCTGCAGCACTTCTTACAACACATGCTGTAGGATATGGTCATATGGTTTTTCCAGATCCATTTAACACTGGTACACTGGGTTATTATACTCCCATGCACCCTCCAGTAACTACACCTGGGAGAATCCACATTGTTCCTCTTGAATCTTTGTCTCAACTATCAGATAGATTCTTCCTTCAGTACACTTACATAAGCCTTACCTGGGAGGCTGAGTTATGTGATCCCTCTGTAGCTGGAACACACCCTCTGTTCCCCTTTCTTAAATAAGGGGACCACTATATCAGTCTGCCATTCCAAGGGTGCTTTACCCACCTTCCATGCTACATTTAGTAGACATATTAGTCATGCTATCCCAACAATGTCCAGCACTTTCAACATCTCTAGCTGGATTTCATCCACCCCAGCAGCCTTACCACCATGAACTCCTCGGACCACCATAGTCACTTTGACAACAATGATAGGATCCCCCTCCCCCAAGGGCATGTCCAGTGCTGCCTCCTGGTAGACGAGCATGTTCACTAGGTTGAGGAGTTCCCCATAGTTTTCCTTCCACCACTCAACTCATCAGTTTCCCCATAAGAGGTCAGCACCTCTCCATCCCTATATCCCTGCCTAACACAGTGTTGGCAAGGTCACAAGAGGCGTTGAACACGTTGTTAAAAAAGCTTAGGGCTATCTGATATTCTTTCTCCATGGCCTCTACAAACTCCTTCCATGCTCAAGCTTTGATTTCACATCCACCTCTGAACTGAGTCAGGAGATCCCACAGAGGGCATTTCCCTAAAGGTCACTTTCTTTAGTCTGACAACTTTCTTCACCTCTGGTGTCCACCATTGTGTCCTAGGGTTGTTGCCATGAGATGCCTTGACTGCTTTCTAAGTGCTGCTTTTAGCAGCCACTTCCACAACTGAGGTTTTGAACAGGGCCCATTTGGACTTGATGTCTCCGACCTCTCTCTGTATATGGGAGAAGCTGTTTCAAAGACAGGAGCTGAATTCCTCTTGAATGGAACCATCAGGCAGATGTTCCCAGGAAGCCTTAACTGCTCGTCTAGGCTTCTGTGGTTTATCCAGGCTGTGCCCCTCGCTTCTAACACACTACCAAGTGGTGATCAATTGACCGCTCTGCCCCTCTTTTCACTTGAGTGCCCAAAACACATAGCCTGAGATCAGATCATCTACAAAGTCTATCATCAATGTTTGAACCAAGGTGATCTGGTACCTGGTACACTTAATGAGCCTCCTTGTGTTTGAAGGTGATGTTTGTAATGGACAATAGATGACTAGCACAGAAATCCAATAACAACTCATCATTCTGGTTCAGATCTGGCAGTCTGTTCCTTGGACTCCCTCTCCTCCAGGTATCTCTGTTATTCCCAACGTGAGTGTGGTAGTCACCAAGTAAGACTACTGAGCAGCAACCATTCAGGCCCCTCACCCACCTTTTCTAAGAAGGCTGAATACTCTGAACAGTTGTTTGAGGCATATGCACAAATAATGTTCAGAGTTTCCCTCTCTGCAGCTCATAACTGCATTAATACAAACGTTTCATTCACTGGAGAAAACTTGTAAGTGCACAACCCTCAGCTGGAGGCTTGTGAGTATCCCTACACCCACCCAAGGTCTTTCACACATGGGAACTTCAGAGTAGGAAAGAGACTGTCCCGATTAATAAGTATGATTCCAGAACCCATGTTATGAGTAGAGGTAACACCAACTATATCTAGCTGGTACTTTTCCACCACCAGCACCAGCTCAGGCTTCTTCAGTGCCAAAGAGGTACATTCCAAGTTCACAAAGCCAGTCTCCGTTGCCATGGTCTAGTCCAGGGGTAGGCAACGTCGGTCCTGGAGTGCCACAGTATGTGCAGGTTTTTGTTCCAACCCAGTTCCTTAACGAGAACTCAATTATTGCTGATGAAGCACATATTGCTTAAGTGACATTTTAATGCTTCATTTTAGTGGTCTCGCTTGTTAAGGTTCTCCAACCTTAATTGCTTATTTCAATCTTAAACTGCTGCATTCAGTGTTTTAATTGCTCCTTATTAGAAATAAGATGTAAAAGACAAAGTAGCCAGCAGTTCTCCAGCTAGCTTTTTTCCAATTACATCTCTGTGTGTTCATCGTGCACGGTTTGATTTAATAAAACACTTAATAGAAAAATGTGACAGACTGAAAATGATCTGTTTTAGGCTTCAAATCATTTGGATGATATCCTTGGAAAGGAAAAAAATCTATGATATAAAAGCCTTACATTGCACAGACTAACAAGCCATAAAATTAAATAAGGTCTGAGATTGGCAATGATTGGTTTCTAATTAAGCAATTGGGTTGGAATGACAACCTGTAGCCACTGCGGCTCACCAGGACCGACATTGCCTACCCCTGTTTTACATCTTATTGCTAATAAGGAGCAATTAAAACACTGAATGCAGCAGTTTAAGATTGAAATAAGCAATTAAGGTTGGAGAACCTTAACTAGCGAGACCACTAAAATGAAGCATTAAAATGTCACTTAAGCAATATGTGCTTCATCAGCAATAATTGAGTTCTCGTTAAGGAACTGGGTTGGAACAAAAACCTGCACATACTGTGGCACTCCAGGACCGACGTTGCCTACCCCTGGTCTAGTCCATCTAGGTCTCTCCTGTGCTTGCCTTTCACTAAACTGACATTGCATCTGAACCTCACTGTTAGTCTTGCAGGTGGTGAGCCCACAAGATGGCACTACATTGCTGTTTTGGGCTGAGCCCGGTCAGGATATGAGGGTTGCCCGACCACCAGGCACTTGCCGGTGACCTAGTCAGGTGATTTAATGCATCCTACAAAGGGGTTTAATTCCATTTATTGCCAGTAGTGTTCATTTGGCGAAATTTGCCAAAGTGTTTTTCGTAGTGAATGTGTTCTGTGACCTGGTTCGCTGAATGTGTTCCTGGAAATTCACCATGTGGCTGGCTTAGACAAATATATTTTTCCCAGAGCCACAAAATGCTTTGCAAGACCAGTGTGTCATCACAGAGCTGTTGCAGCCATGAGCAGAACTTTCATGCATGCATATTGTAAGTGTATTCCATCTCACATTTAAGCTGCTCCCCGATCTACTTTGTACATACATGATGTCACTACTCCAGCATGATTTGAACCCCACATGTGTTAAAAAAAACAAACAAAAACAAAACAAAGGCTTGCAGTATTTTAATTTGAGGTGGACATTAGCTGACCATAACTACATCATTCTGCATATAGTAGATTCATTGTGTGTTGTATCTTCAGTGCAAATCATGTAGCCCCCTGAGTATATAATGCTGGGTATGCACTGCATGAATAAATTATCTGCCAGCACTCCAAAACTCAAGCAGGGAAGTGCCAGTGTAGAGCACAAAGCAATCTTTGAGTCCTGGTAAATTTCCATTACTTTCAGTCATAATATTTGGCAGTATAACTGAAAAGCAGGTTTGAGGAAAGTATTTTACGGTTTATTCTACAATATTTGGAGACAAGGCTATTTCCAGATTCTTGGCATCTCCATTAGTTTGCTCTTTATTAACATTACAGATGAAACCATATCACCCATGAACTGCAAGGTTTGTATGACGGTAGTTCATATTAAGGATGATTTTGGGCTTATTGTAATTCATAGAACATTTAGGGGAGTTTTCTCCTTGATACTACCTTGTCCAGTGCACAAATCATACTGTTGTACAGCACGTTGGTGGTCCGTGGTGTTGGGAGTTTTACATAATGGAAACCGTGCCAGTTTGGCTCAGTGAGAGTGCATTGTGGCTCAGGGGTGTTTAATGGGGAGATTGGGGCTGATCACGCTTGCATGTCAGGGTGCAGTTGGTTCCAGTTTCCTTGTTGACTCTCTGTGGGTTGAGATTGGGGTGGTGTAGGCTTGAGGGTGAGAGTGAAAAAAGGCAGAGCCAGAAAGTGTGAGCCAGTGCAGTGGTGATAAGGCAGGCAGTTAGTGGCCCTGCAGAGGAGTGAGTGTTGAGCACAAGGGAGGAACGGGGAATGACTGAGTGGCCTCCTAAGATTCCCATACAAGTCAAGTAAGGCTTGTGGAAGACCGAGGTCTGGCTCCAGGCATCCCGGCAGACACAGAAGTACGCATTTGGGATGAGAGCCGGGGAATGGGACCATAGCTGCCTGCATCTCTGCCAACTGAGAAGACCTGATGGGGTGAGCCGGGGAGACAAAGGAGAAAAATGTGCTGAGCTGGAATGAAAGGAAAGGAAACCCAATGTCTGCATGGTTTTAGACTGGAGTTTTTAACTTATTAGTTATTGTTTTTTTTTTTTTTTTTTTATCCTCCACAAGCAATGTGTTTTAATGTAATTTATTTATTTACCTGAAGAAGCACTGTACTGCTCTTTTAAATATTGATTGACTTATACTTCATTTGATTTTGGAACACTGCTGTTATGAATACAACACATTTTGTACATTTGCACCAACCCTTGCTCGCTTATGTCCTCCATTGCCTGGCTGATCTTAAGACATGACTATTGACAGTCCTGGGTTCAAGGAGGTGATGCCAGCTGTAGGCACCCGGGTCGTCATACATATGGTGCACAACTCTATGCCATGAAAGCCACTCGTATAGCCTTACACTGAAGTTTTATAAAGTTTTACTGATAATTGCCTACCACTGAAACTTTTATTATGTGCCCTCAAAATGCAATTAACAGCCAACTGGCCTATGACAAATAGTAGTGAATGGGTTAAAAAAAAAAGCCATTAGAAGTCATTATGAGCCAAAATGAAAGTAGGATTAGGAAATCCATTTTATCTGACAATTAAGAAGTATGGCTTTAGGCCAAATTAAAACCATTTTTAATAACCAAAGCACTTCTACTGTCTTACATATTTTCAAAGTTTCTGTTTCTACTTCACATATAGTATGGCGTTTATTTTGTTCAAAATTTTGTAGCCTTTAACTTGACATTTACACAAATAATAAACACAAAGAAACGATAGTACAAATATATATCAGTACATCAATCTTTAATTTATTAAATATCCACAAAGAATCATTTAGGTTGTGATACAGACTTAAATTGGAGAGGGGCTACATCAGTTGTGCACCAATAAAATGCAAAATGAAAAAATGAATTCCATGTTTACAAAAAAATATTTTTTTATCAGATGATATAACAGCTCAAGTGTTTATAATTATCTTTTTATTTTAATCATGGAATTAATTCTTACCTAGTCTATTAATGTATTTACAGAACAGATTTTAATAGCTTGACAAATGTTTAAAGAAAGCAATTTAAAATAGTTGGTCTAATCATATTGATCATATACAGTAAACATACATTTTAAATGGCTGCTTCATATAGATTATGTTCAAGATTAGAGCCAAGTTGTCATTTTTTGCCTTTGCAGTTTCTCAAAAGTTAACATCTGAATAAAAATAAAATCAGACTCTACTGTAAGAGATAAATTGCCAAACAAATGTTTAATTCAACATTTTTTCAAGAATAAAAAAACTTATGCAAGGTATTTTAGTGGAATCTTTCAAACGATTTATTTTTAGTGTGTTTCCCCACTTGCTTCTTTCTTGCATATCTTTAATCTTTGTGCTGTGAAAGCTTCCTCTGAATTTGTTTTATCTACTGCCCTTAAACAAGCAAGACCGAGATATGTCATTTACCTTGCATTGTCTTACTGTTTTAGCAGTAGAAAGAACTGTAGTGTTTGTGTGACTCCTGTCCTTTCAAAACTGTAACAGTATGATAATTTGATTTGTTTGCTGAATTTCAGATGGTTATTGAACAGATTGAGCAGAGATCTGAGAAGTTACCAGAGTAAGTAAATGTATCAGTTGTACTATCTCCTAAAAGTATTTAAATATCAGACAGATAAGTCAGAATAAATATTGAAACAAGAAAAAATTTTTAGGTAACTTATTATAATAAAGCAACACAGTCATTTTATAACAAGCTTTCATTTTTTTTCTTCGTATAACTACTGGTTTCGTAAAAAGATCATTAGAATATTATTCAGCATAAAGAGGTATATGTGTAGACTTCATTTAATATTAAGTAAGCATATATATTTTAACACACTGTAGAGTATATCCACCCTCTTCCTACATCTATAAACATTTTCTAAAACCCCAAATAAAAAAAAAAAGTTTGGACAGTTTGGAAAATGCAGCTAAAAAAGAATGGATGTATTCTGGATATACTTTAAGTAAGTCCTTAATTTCTTCCTGATGGCTCTAGAGTGGACTGGTGCATTGTCCGGAGCCAATGCTTTTTGGAAGAGGCTTCACCTCAGTGACCTTGAATTGGATTAAGTGAGTTTATATATGTGAATGTCCAAACCTAAATGTGTATGTATGTTTTTTTCCAGGTATCAACAGTTATTGGATGAAATTCATCAGTGCTATATGGACCAGAGAGATCAGTTGTTAAGCCCAAGCATATCATCAACAATAACTGATTTGATGAGCCAGAACAACAGGGATCACTGTGCTCTGGTAGAAATACATTTTCAGTAATTTGTTATTGCACTGTATAAGCCTAAACAATTTCCTTGTGCCTTGTGTTAGCAAGTGTGTTAGTCACTAACTTTGTTTAAGTGAAAATTATTACTGTTGTGTTTTATTTTGAAAGTTGAAGATTTGATTTGTGGACATAATTACATTCATAGTATTACTAATTTATGTGCCAGTATTCAAACTTAATTTCTAATTTACTAAATGAGGATTCACTTTTGCATGTTCCCTTATGAAATAACAACTGCTAATTGCCATTGAGTCTGTGGTTATGATATTA
Source organism: Erpetoichthys calabaricus (assembly GCF_900747795.2). Taxonomy (NCBI): domain Eukaryota; kingdom Metazoa; phylum Chordata; class Cladistia; order Polypteriformes; family Polypteridae; genus Erpetoichthys; species Erpetoichthys calabaricus. The sequence continues at coordinate 110,825,124 of NC_041397.2, forward strand.
ATTTCTTTTTAACTATTGTGACCTAGTGGCTAATGTGTTAGAATGTAAGCCACAGGTTTTTTTGTTTTCTGTTTCTCCATTATTGTTTCAAACTGTAAAGAATAACATTTACTGGCTCATTTCATTTTTATATTTGCTGATATTCTGGTACCTGTATGCAAGGTGGTGACATATAAAATGACTTTGGAAGTCAGTGATAAAATTAAACTTGGTAGAATGAGCTGTAGAGTAATGGTATCCACAGTATAACTTTATATTTTTTGTATTATGTAGTTTACCATGGCACACCCAAAACCACAACAGGATCAGAAGACAAGTTTCTCAGAGTCAAGAGCTCATGTTATAGGTGGCTCACGGGACAGTGGTCAAAGTAAGCAAGTGACACTTTCAACTGTGAAACGAAGACTTTGAGCTGCAGTTGTGATGGGCTAAGAGGCAAAAATAAGGAAGAGATTCTTGCCTAGGCCAGGAACCAACCGCAGTCTCATTGTACTTTGAAATTAAAGCATGGAACAAATAAACAATTGGAAATATGGATACTGCATGGCTGTTAAGTTGTTGACTCTCAGAAACGTGTCTTTGAATTCTGTTGTGGCTTTGGGTCTGCCAGACCTAATCCTGCTAGAGGTCCCTCCAGTTTTCAGGTTCATTTTGATGGTGCATAAAACTGTACTCGCTGACACCTTGCCTTTTTTTGCAATTTCTTCTAAGGGAAAGACCTACACTTTTAGGGGTTATAATAGTCTGTCTTTCTTCCTTTGTTAATTGCTTTTTTATTATCATTATGGTAGCAATATACAGTGCAATATTGTTCAAAGAGTACTTCAGAGTGTGTAGCAGCACAGTTTGCTTCAACACCGCTTTTATAAGCAGTGATTGTTTGCAAGTAATCAACAAAAGTTAGGACACCTGTAGGAATTGTTTGCATCAATTTTCAAGGCATAATGAACTGTCATTGCTGCTGAGAAGCTTCGAAGTTGTTAGCCAGTTACTTGTTCATAGAAAGGGGCTTTATGTGTGACTGAGTGGAAGATTGACATTCGGTCAATTGGGGAAAGATTTTAGGGGGGTCCCCACATAAAACTGCGTGGAACAGTGGCAGCAACTCTGTGCGATAGAAGTACATTTGATTGAACAGTGGTATCCTGTGAAAGTTTGTGCAGTGTGATTCAGCGACATTCGATTGAGGGGGGGGGGGGGGGGGGAGTGGTCCTCACATGAAACTGCAAGTAGGTATGTTGCCGATATTCTAAGTTGAAAGTGGATGAGCACTGCTCAGAAAACTAATATAGGGAGAATGTGCAGCAGACAGCCTCTAGGACTGGTAATTAAATACATAATGGTTGAACTGTAAAACCGCATGCCATGACACATAAAAGTTATACTATGAGAAATACTTTGACTTAAGATCTTCATATTCAGTATTACTAGCATTATGTAACTTTTTTAGGGCTTTTTTGACCATTATGTTTCCGTAGTACAAACATTACATCTTATTGTGGGTCAAACAAAAAATCCCCATGCACTCTGATAGAAAGCAGTATGTAAAGGTGAGCTGTTGTACACACAATAAATTTCCTGCCTCTTTTTTGGACAGCTGTGACGTTATGTGAATGAAAAATCATAGACAACTTTACATCAGCGGAAGGCTTTGACTCTCAGCTATCCAAGAGTAGTTAGCCTTTCAAAGTATGTGGCTCGACGTTAATGGGATCTTTGATAAAAGCAGGTTCACTCAACTGTGCTGTGCTCATTTTGCCATATAAGTGTATAAACCTTATATTTTACTAAAGAACGAAAAGACACAACATGGAAACATATTATTTCTTTGATAGAAAACACCCTTGGGTATTTAAAAATGCCATTGTTTCTTTTGATTGACTTGTTGGTTTATCGGAACATACACAAACAACTTTGAAATGTGGCCACCAGCAGGACACCTCGAGCATAATTGGTTAAAACAATAATCACAACACGTTGGTGACAGTGACAACTGGCCTTAGAAAGTGGTGATTAAATTAGCATGACTGTCATTAGGGATGGGAATTGATAAGATTTTCACGATTCCGATTCCATTTTCGATTCTGTTTAACAATTCGATTCTTTATCGATTCTCCTATCGATTCTTATTTTTAAAAAAGGAGAACACACAGGCCGATTAGCTTAGAACTTTGTTTTATATCTTATCTTTGAACAAGATAGAAATTTAGGAGTAGCATGATCTTACAAACCCAACAGTGAGATCTTAAGAGTACACAGCCTACGGCTCCTCGATGGGGTGCCACGGGGTCCCCAGAAAAAAATTTGTAAATGTAAAATAATAATAAAATAAATATTCTTCTGTAGCAATAACAAAGTATAACATAAATTAATATAAATTAAGAATGTCCAGTAACATTTACACTCTCCTTTTTAAAAGTATATATGAGCTGAGCACTCAAAAATAAAACTACATCAGCCAGCAACAAATACAATCAACTCGAGTCCAATGGAACTGTACACTGTGCAATTCTGCAACCATCAACTATGGAGAATTAACAATTCTTTTGCAGAAATATAAGCATATCTGCTTTTTCAGGAAGGAAATTTTACTTTTCCCCGCCTCTGTGAAAGGAGAAGCTACCGATAGACTGCAGCGAGAACTGCCAGCATCTGAGCCAGCCAGACTCTGTCTGTCTCTCTCGTCATGGTCATCTAAATGCAATGCACAGTAATAGCAGGTTTTGCAATAAGGCAAATCATGCTAACATAATATGCAATGTTAGTTGATTAGTTACCTGCCGTATTAACGGGAGAGGACGTGCAAACGTTACCGCTGCTGCTGGGTTGAGATTCACTAGTCCGGAGCGGATCAAAAACACGATAAGGTTATCGCGTGTTTTGTGAGCAAATGCTTTTGCATATTCGTAGCGTTTCCTCCCTTTGATGAAATATCTACTTTGCAAGTATTGCAAGTTGCCCTGTTGTCATCCTTTCTCGTAAAGTATAACCAAACTTTTGAGTGCTTGTGCCACTTAGGCGCCATGTTTCCTGCTGTGTAAATGACGCTACGCAACATGGTGACGTCATTTGAGGCGACTGGAATCGATAGGGGAATCGTTTGCAAAAATGGCAAACAATTCCAAGGAATTGAAACAGTGGGAACCGGTTCTCAACAAGAACCGGTTTTCGATTCCCATCCCTAACTGTCATACAGTATATATAACACCAATGATTTGGGTTTTGTGAAAGCTACGTATGTTTGGGTAGTAAAAGTGCAAGTGGTAAAAAAAAATCTTTTCAGCTTCCATTTCAAAAGTTAATGTACAGTATTTGAAATAAGTGCATGAAACATCTACATGTCAAATTGTTCAGGTGTGAATCATTCCAGGCATTTTTATTTTTTTATTTTTTATTTTTTTAATATATAAGTGGTGACCTTTAAAAGTATTTGTACTTTTACTTACTTTGAGATAAATAACAGTATATTCATTTTAAGTCCAGACTTAAATCACAAATAAGATGTCTGAAGTGAAGTATGGCACACACCTATCAATAGGTTTCTGGTTATTTGGTAGTTAGGTTGTGGTAATATATTTTTTTATTTATGTTAAAATTATTTCTTAGTTTCATCTACTTTAGAGTTACTGTGGCAGATTTGTTTATAACTCCAGGTGGGGATAAATTATTTTTAATTTTTTGGAAGCAGTTCTTCCATTTGAACAGTTTTGAAAAGACTGTATTATAAATAACATGCACATTTAACCTAATGTGATAAATGGTATTAAAGGTGCTGTTTTTTATTGTTCAGGTACGCAGCGGATGTGCTTTTATGGTACATGTCTGCCAAGATGAACATAAACTTTACTGTGAGTTTTTTACCAAGCCTTCACCCAAACTGGAGTAAGTAGTTGTATTTTTCTGATACCTTTGTCTTTAAGAAATGAGAATTTAGGAGTAAAACTACTTGCTTTACTGTTTTAATTGTTAAATTGTGAATGGGTGGCATGGTAACTTAGGAATTAGCATTGCTGCCTGGTCTAGCAAACTGGTTTGATTCATTCTTGAGTCCCCCTTTTTGATAGATAGATAGATAGATAGATCGATCCACTTGTAGTGGATTTTCGTAGAAGAGTAATGATTTAGATATTTGTGGTTTCTAAACATATTCTTCAGATCACACAAAATGATTTATATTTACACAAAGGGAAAAAAGGGGAACACCATCTTGATGAAAAAAAAAACATTGAATTTTAAACCATGTCAAGGATACACTGTCAGAAATACTATTTTCTTGGAAAAATAAATGCAAAAAATATTGTGAAAGTAATCATTTTTGTTATTTATAACTACTGTGTTAAGGAAGTATTGTGAGATATGTCAGAAAAGAAAGATAGTAATGGTAGAAGTATAATTCATATGATAACTAATGTATTATTTGTCATTTTTAGTACTAGAAAAATAATTCCGAGACTAAGACTATTTTTGAGGCTAAGAGTGTCTATTGTTAAAATGCAGAAAATAAATGTATATACTGTAGATTTGTATTACATTCCGCACATTGTCTTTTGCTTTGTGGTATTGTTTTGGCATTATATTTTTCAACATTATATTTCTTATAGCCCAGTTTTTATTCCTGCCCATATTACTTTTTAAGAAGTATTTATTTATTTAAAACTGATTATATCCTGATTAAATGCTTTGATGAGCTAATCACCAAACTGTCATGTGAAGTTGCACAATTGTTCAAAGAGCATTAAGTGAATTGACAGATACATTCAGACATTGTGCCAGCATTTTTTAAATTCCAGTGTTTAGTTTCTAGGGCCATAATTGTCACATGTACAGATTACAGTGAATTTACAGTGAATGGGCTAATCAACTTGTGTAATAAAGTAACTGTTTAATATTCAGAAAAATAATGTTTTTTGTACAATAATAATTTTTTTGTCTTCTGAAATAGCTGGATAGGTGGTACAAATAGATACAAAAAATATCCAGAGACATTTTCTGCTGCAAATTATAGCAGTGTTCTGTGGTTAGCAACTGTTGAATTTTACTGCAGAATCTATAAAATTGTACAAAGTACAATGAAAAAAACGTACCCATTTCACTTGATTGTACTTCATGCTAGCAAAATAAAGATTACACTCTTTTCTATGAAAAAAAAATATAATCTTTGAAATTGCCTTCTTCCATTTTAAAACATAACATGTGTGAATCATACAATTCCTGATGACAGACTTTTATCATCTTCATGTCAAAGGAAGAAACTCTTAGTATCTGAAGTGGACTCCACTGAAAGTCAGAATGCTTTACTTCATTGCTTTTTCTTTCTTTCTATTTTCATTTGTAGTTACTTGAACAGTATGGTATAATGACAGACTGCATGAAATTGGGACTACTTTTATGTCGTCTATCTGTGAATATAAATAAATGCAAAACTTGTACTTTTACAAGTCCTTCTGTTGTACATTTTTGTTCTTTATTATTGCAGTGAGCTGCTAGAGAGACTCTGTCTGTCATTATATGATGTGCTTAGGCCGCTAATCATCCACGTCATCCACCTTGAAACTCTTTCAGAACTCTGTGGGATCTTGAAAAATGAAATGCTTGAGGACCATGTCCAGAATAATGGTAATACTTATCCTAACAATAATTTTTAAAAGAAATATTTTCCAGTATTTGCTCAGAATTACTAAATAGACAGCAACATTAAGAATTAGATTTTAGTCTGCTTTCACAAGCAAAAAAAATCCTAACCCAGTTTAACAGTGCAGCTTGGTATTGAGGTATTACAGTCACCAATAGTAGCCTGCACTTTAGTACATTTTTTGGGATTTATATTAACATAAATTTTGTATTCTTCTACTTCATTGCACACTGCCATTATCTTACCTTGCATTACAGTCTGTGTTCCTGACCATTTCTTTTAAAAATATATAGCTTAATTACATTACTTATTACTTATTAAAAAAAGTAACTAAACATCATTACTGAGTGTTAAAACAGTGTGTTACTTATTGTTCTTTTATATGAAAAATTACACATTTCACTGGCCTGCATTTGTTATTAAGTACTACAGCAAGCCCATATATGAACCTTCATGAAACTGACCAGAAACACAGCCAAATGTTATCATTTTTGTGCTTAATGAATATGTTTCGTCCTTAATGTGTTGTGAAGTAGCATTCCCATTTTCCATCCCCATTCCAAACCCCTGAAGACTTGCAGGGTATGAACACTGAACGTTGCTCCACCTAATTGTACTGTTTCAAAATATCAATAGCAAGTAGTTGGATTAAAACTAAACAGAAACTATGAGAGCTGTTTTCCCTGAGTGCTCCCTTTAAATGAGCAAAGGAGGTAGTTAACTAACAATGGAGATTTTAATTTGTGTGAGTATGTCTAGTAAAATGTATATGCATATATTGTCTACTAATTTATGTATCCACAATTGTGTCTATCTTTGTCATATCTTCAGGAATGCAATTGCCATCATAATTGGGCATGCAGACAAACACAATGTTTTTGCATAACACAAGTGATAGGCACATGCATGAAAATGCATAAACCTACTGTATGTGTATTCAAATACATCAACACAAAAATACATGAGTATTACCACACATTGCTGCCTTAAACATCATAAATTCTAATTTAAACCTTGCTGATGCATATATAACTGCAACAACACTGTTTGTAATTAATACTGTGCTTATATCATATTAAACGAATCCCAGTATCTGAAATGTAGATGTTGTTACTTGTATTTACCAAGTAGTGGTGGAAAGTAGGTAAACAAGAAGGTGTAATTAATAAAGAAGCCTTAAAATTTGTCTTCTGGTCTTAAGTGAAAAACTGCCTTCAAAATATGCAGCTGCTAATTGGTTCATGTAGCCACACAAAAAATTGCTTTGTTTGTTTGCAGTGAATGAGACATAGTTTTGTATTTTCATTTTAGTGGAACACTTGGGTGCATTTGAAGCTGTTGTCAAGCAGATGCTTGAGGATGTTCAGGAACGACTTGTCTACAGAACACACATATACATACAGACAGACATCACTGGTTATAAACCAGCTCCAGGAGATTTGGCATATCCGGACAAGTTGCAAATGATGGAGGTAAGGACAAAATTGTGAAAGATTGTGTTTTGATAATGGTTCTGTTACAACTAACATCTAAACAGTGAAGTGCTACACTATATTGTATATCAGTCAAAATGGAAGAGTTCTGATGTATGAAATCTGACAGTAAAGTAAAGCCTGGATTATTAATCCAGTTTTTGATAACAAGTATTACTGTATTTAAGGCACTTTACACATAAGAACGCAGTTTGTAATGCAGATTATACGAAAACTGGTGGATATTTCTGTCCTCTTGAACATGTATAAACTGCACTTCATTTTCTGAATTAATTTGTCTAGCCATATAACTTTTTTGCTTTTTTTACTGTTGGTCTTCTTTGAATTTGTTTCGCAGTGTGAGTTGGAAGAATGCTAAGGCTATTACTTTTGGTTATGTGGAGTTGAAGTGAGTTGGAACTTGGTGGGCACACATAATTTTCATGGACAGTTTGATTTATTTCCTCTTTTACTCATCCGACAGCTACTCATATTCCCAATGCAAGTGAGTCAGACACCGAGGATGGTGCACACCCAATCTGCTTATACAGGAGCACACTGCCCTTGCTGCTTTTAAGTATTTTAAACACAACATTACAATAAAAGCTACTTCTTTGTAAGTGAATGAAAGAGGGAAGCTATTATGTAAGCATGGGATTAATAAAGTATCTATCTATCTATCTATCTATCTATCTATCTATCTATCTATCTATCTATCTATCTATCTATCTATCTATCTATCTATCTATCTATCTATCTATCTATCTATCTATCTATCTATCTATCTATCTATCTATCTATCTATCTATCTATCTATCTATCTGAATTAATTTAACTAATATTATCTGCAGATTATTATTGTAAAGAACCACCATTATCACCCTGCAGCTAAACAGGTTCGAACTAATTAATTATGCAGGAAAGGTGCAGCTCTCATAAGCTATGGATTTAGAAAGAGAGCTGTTGTTGATCTGCAAGCAGAAGGTCAGAGCCGTTTGGTCAGCGCTGTGTTGTACAGTTTCATTGGTTCCAGAAGAGGCTCATTACGCCACAAACGGCAAGGACAGGGCAGGATTACAGTTTGCACATCCTGAAAGAGTTACTTAGTGGTATAACTTATAATGGATTGAGCTTGGGTTTCAGCTTATCAATGCCTGAACATCTGCTTTTGCTTTCATATATGTTCAGACTAGAATTCACCTTTGGTACTCATACTTAACAATAAATTGGTTCCTTTCCAAGTTCCTAATTATTTATATAATTTGAATGAATTACTGAGTTTTAAATAATATTAATAGCTAGATGGGGAACTTATTTTAGTTCCTTTCAAAGGGAGATATTGATAGTGATTTTATGCTCGTATTGTTCATTTTGTATTAATAGTTATTTTTCATTTGGTAATTATTGGGTACTACTTTACTGAGTACAGTATACTTTAAAAATGTTATCTTTAACAATATTGAACAGCAGTTAGTCGCAAACCCTCCCTCTTTTGATTTGTACTCTGCTGTACAGTATATGAGAGCGAGCTATTGAGCTGCTACAATCCTGTTTAAGCTACACTTTTAGATAGATAGATAGATAGATAGATCTTTATTGTCATTGTCACTTTTACAAAGGAACAACGAAATTGAAGGTGCAATCGACTCAATGTGAGGAATAAGAGTTAAAAAGACAAAAAGACAAGAAGAGAGAAAATAATAACAAACTGAATAGTAATAAATATACAAATTGCTACATGACATTGTAAAATGTTATTAAACGGTGTTTAATTTAGTCTTCTAACACATGTAATAGTATTCTGTTACTTCTGTTATTCAAAAATTTAAGAAATGTCTCTTGGATGAAGTAACTAAAAAAAGTGAAATGCTCCAAATTTATATTAGTTAACTTAATCTCCAAATACTGCTGAATATTACACCATTTGTACATTTTCTAACATGTTACTAACTGTTTTAGATATAACTGTCAATATGCCAGTTTAATTGTAAGATTCAGTACCTATAGACAGAGGTAGTTCAGTGGCTTTACCATATAATGTTCTTTTCTCCATATTTTTGAATTACAAATTGCAAATGTTGTATAATAGTGCATTTATGTGCTTTATTAACTTACTCCATCAATTACAAGAATTTTCTGGAATATTTGGTTAACTATTGTAATCACATCTCTCTATTATTAAAATAAAAATCTTAGAAGGAGACGAGATGTGAGTTTCTCGGAGAGACGCTTATACGTCCTGTGAGACGAGTCCATGCCTGGGGCCGAAAACAAAGGACAAAGAGTAGATGACAAAGTAGAACGTCATAAGGAATTCAAAAATGTTGGTGCGGTACACATGCAGAGCAGGTTAAAGATAATGGAAGTATGAAAATTCGAAAATCTCAAAAAAAGGATAGGAAAGATCACATTAGCGCAAACAAGTGGAAATTATTACTCGATGAAATAATGGAACAGTGAAAAGAGATTGAATATATCGTTCTGATTTAAACTTTAAGTTGAAGACTTTTAGTTCGTCTAATTTGTGTTGCCAGCAAGAATTAAAAGATTATAAAAACGCTGGAGCGGTATGAAGTCCCATGAGAAGGGGACTTTTAACATGAGACTCTTTCAAGTCACTCCCTATTTACAACTATTTTCAAACAAGACCACGGTCATCTAACCTCAGTTCTGTGAATGCTTTTGTCAGACACACTTCCTGTGCTCTCAGTTCTTATAAATTTTATCAGGACAATAATTTTATAGTGCGGCACGGTGGTGCAGTGGGTAGTGCTGCTGCCTTGCAGTTAGGAGACCCGGGTTCTCCCTGTGTCTGCGTGGGTTTCCTCTGGGTACTCCGGTTTCCTCCCACAGTCCAAAGACATGCAGGTTAGGTGCATTGGCGATTCTAAATTGTCCCTAGTGTGTGCTTGGTATGTGTGTGTGTGTGTGTGTGTGTGCATGTGCCCTGCTCTTGCGCCCTGTGTTGGCTGGGATTGGCTCCAGCAGACCCCCGTGACCCTGTAGTTAGGATATAGCGGGTTGGATAATGGATGGATAATTTTATATGCTCTAGATGACACGACAACGACTAAGCGAAGAAGAAAGAGCATGGACAAACATTCGAAAAAGTAATGTTATTTATTCACTCACAGGCAGTTACGTTGCGTTGTCACAATGCAAGTCCAAACACCAAATCAAAATTCAATGCGATCTTGAAGAAACATTAATTCCAAATATTGTTTTTACTGAAGTTTTAAAGTAAAAGTGAAAATAATGCATATGTAACAATTCCCATGATAATAACAATCTCTTAAAATTGTATATTCAGTTAACCAAACCCGAGGGTGGGCGAGCGAAGCCACCGAGTTATACATATGAATCCATTTTGTTTTCTTGTCAGTTTGCTGTTAAACATAAAAGCACAATTTAAATACCATAATTATTCCATACTTGATTCATAACACTTTTCTTAGTATACAGTGATGCTTTTTGTTTACTAGGCATAAGGTATTTCTGCATATGATGTTCTCTGAAGAAGAGGTTTTGGGGTGTCTGTTTTGTGCTGGCTTTCCAGTGGTCTTACCCAAACTAATATAAATGGATGTTTTAGCCCTTAATTAATGATGCTTGCAAACTGTTACTACTCTTTATAGTTTAAGTTTGGTGTTCTTATGCTTCTTATGCACCATTTAAATAATTTCAACTTTTTTTAGAAAAGATTTGGAGCAGAATATCAATATCTGTTATGTTGACATGACTGTTTAATTTATTCTCTTTTGTTTAATTTGTTATATTTTATAGGATATAGCACAGAGTTTAAAAGAAGAGCAGAAAAAGTTGTTGGCTTTAGATTCTTCATTTTCTGATATCCAACTGGAAGATCCAGATTCTAAGAATATAATTAAGTCAGGTACTGAGTTTATTACACTGTAAAGAAAATATTCTTATTTATTCTTAGTTTCTTTCAAAGCATTCAAATCCATCCATCCATCCATCCATTTTCCAACCCGCTGAATCCGAACACAGGGTCACGGGGGTCTGCTGGAGCCAATCCCAGCCAACACAGGGCACAAGGCAGGAAACAAACCCCTGGCAGGGCGCCAGCCCACCGCAGGGTGCACACACACCAAGCACACACTAGGGACAATTTAGGATCGCCAGTGCACCTAACCTGCATGTCTTTGGACTGTGGGAGGAAACCGGAGCGCCCGGAGGAAACCCACGCAGACACGGGGAGAACATGCAAACTCCACGCAGGGAGGACCCGGGAATCGAACCCAGGTCCCCAGATCTCCCAACTGCGAGGCAGCAGCGCTACCCACTGCGCCACCGTGCCGCCCGCATTCAAATCCATAACAGGAATATATTCGGGTTATTTAAATGAAATAGTCCTTACTGTACATTTAACTTTCTAAACTTTGTGCACTTTTCTTCACACCAAGCAGATTTGGTATTCAGTCACTGTGGAAGTGTATTGTACATATGCAGCCTTAGTATTATCTAATTTTTTTAACATTATTTGGAGGCTCTCATTTAATATGAGTTTAGCCAATTTACTGGTTTAATTTGTAGTATTTCATTAGACCTTGATTGAATCAGTCAGAACAAAGATCCTGTGTAATTCATAGTAGAAAAGATGTTTATTGATCCAAACCAGTTTACAGTAATTTTCAGTGTGTTTTCTTTCCACACCAGCTTACTTCACCCACAGCTTTGTATTTTTCTGTTTCAGTCATAGTTAAATTGCTGGTTCACCTATTTCTCTCTTGAATTTTTCAAGACACTAGTAAGTGTAAAGCTTGTAAGAGTCAGATTAGAGGCTATGTACTGATTCTGAAATGTGTGGTTTAGAAAAGGGAAATCCTGTGTCATTTTCCAACCCAGTTTCACTTAAAACTGATTGGTATATTTCCTGAAAATTGATTTTTTTTTCCTTACATTTTTTTTCTGTGACCCACCCCTCATCTTTGTTCTATTTTAGGATATTTTAATGATACAACAATGTATGTTATGTATGTATGTGTAAATGTAAATTAGTGTTTATTTTATCTGACTTACAGGTGCAACAGAATCATCATCTGCAAGATCACGCAGTACAATCTCTCCTGCAGATTTACATGGTATGTGGTATCCGACAGTGAGGAGGACATTGGTTTGCCTATCAAAGCTATACAGGTGTATAGATGTAAGTCTCAACATTTTAAGTAAGATTTGCATTTTGTTTGTTCATCCCATCTAATTTACAGATAATTATTTATATACCACTTCATTTATAGATAAGAGATATTTTTCGTATTAATGAAATATATTGTGTTTATGGAAGGCTGCATGTGGCACAACACAGTCTCAAAGCACTAACAAACAAACCAAAACACTCTTCCTTTTCACCACCACTCCTCCCAGGTAACCTTGTCCTCCTCCACCCGACTCTGGCCTCTGAGTGGTGGTCGCTGGCTCCTTTTTTTTGGGTATCCGGACGTGCTCTAGGTGCTTTATTGCCGACATCCGGCTACACTTCCGGGTGTGGCGAAACCAGTGCCCAAAGGGGCCAGCAGATCCTGCTGCAGCACCCCCTGGAGGCACCTGTGGAACACTACAGGCCTGCACAGAACTCCAACCCCCATGAAGCCCTGGGGGAGTCTGAGGCACTGCTGCAACCCAGGGAGGCTGCCATGTAGCGTCCAGGGGGAGATACTGGGTTTCCCATCCTTGCCCCCCTGGTACATATGTTGCAGGGGCGTCCCGGCCAGGCATGGGCCCCGGCCATCCGTCAATATATATATATATATATATATATATAATCCAACATCTGCCCCTCTATCTGTATGTCTGTCAGCTTTTCTCAAGAGAACAACTTAACGGTTGATTTTGCGACTTCTGTTATTGCACCATTTATGGTACTGATTTATTTACGCAAATCTGAGAAACACGCAGCGGGGCCCTCCTTACTCACGCTCCAGCCTCGGGGCGTATCTTATATCCGCTAAGCTAGACAACGAGAGAACTACTTAATGGATTTAGATTGGGGTTTTTTCTATAATTTGCTTGAACATTCTGGTTGATTTTGCGACTTCTCTCATCGCGCTAAGAATCATTGTTGCAGGAGCGATATATTTGCGTTAATCCAAGACAGAGGCTGTGGACCGAGGGGAGGGGAAGCATGACATCAGGAGTGGGGAGCCGGGTAGGACCCTCCTCACTGTCCTTTTTCACTAATATACGTACATAGCCGCGGGGCACGGCTAGTTTACTAATAAAATTTATAAATAAAAAAATTGAAGAATTGAATGGGGTGAAATAAAAACAGAAGAATTTTGAAAGGTATGCAGCATGAGAGCTACAGTATGTAAGGGAGGACTTGAACATTTGCTACGTATTATAGTACATACAGTGCATCCGAAAAGTATTCACAGCGCATCACTTTTTCCACATTTTGTTATGTTACAGCCTTATTCCAAAATGGATTAAATTAATTTTTTACCTCAGAATTCTACATACAACACCCCATAATGACAATATGAAAAAAGTTTACTTGAGATTTTTGCAAATTTATTAAAAATAAAACAATTGAGAAAGCACATGTACGTAAGTATTCACAGCCTTTGCCATGAAGCTCAAAATTGAGCTCAGGTGCATCCTGTTTCCCCATATCATCCGTGAGATATTTCTGCAGCTTGATTGGAGTCCACCTGTGGTAAATTCAGTTGATTGGACATGATTTGGAAAGACACACACCTGTCTATATAAGGTCCCACAGTTGACAGTTCATGTCAGAGCACAAACCAAGCATGAAGTCAAAAGGAATTGTCTGTAGACCTCCGAGACAGGATTGTCTTGAGGCACAAATCTGGGGAAGGTTACAGAAAAATTTCTGCTGCTTTGAAGGTTCCAATGAGCACAGTGGCCTCCATCATTCGTAAGTGGAAGAAGTTCGAAACCACCAGGACTCTTCCTAGAGCTGGCCGGCCATCTAAACTGAGAGATTGGGGGAGAAGGGCCTTAGTCAGGGAGGTGACTAAGAACCTGATGATCACTCTGTCAGAGCTCCAGAGGTCTTCTGTGGAGTGAGGAGAACCTTCCAGAAGGACAACCATCTCTGCAGCAATCCACCAATCAGGCCTGTATGGTACAGTGGCCAGACGGAATCCACTCCTTAGTAAAAGGCACATGGCAGCCCGCCTGGAGTTTGCCAAAAGGCACCTGAAGGACTCTCAGACCATTCTCTGGTCTGATGAGACAAAGATTGAACTCTTTGGTGTGAATGCCAGGTGTCACGTTTGGAGGAAACCAGGCACTGCTCATCACCAGGCCAATACCATCCCTACAGTGAAGCATGGTGGTGGCAGCATCATGCTGTGGGGATGTTTTTCGGCGGCAGGGACTAGGAGACTAGTCAGGATAAAGGGAAAGATGACTGCAGCAATGTACAGAGACATCCTGGATGAAAACCTGCTCCAGAGCGCTCTTGACCTGAGACTGGGGCGACGGTTCATCTTTCAGCAGGACAACGACCCTAAGCACACAGCCAAGATATCAAAGGAGTGGCTTCAGGACAACTCTGTGAATGTCCTTGAGTGGCCCAGCCAGAGCCCAGACTTGAATCCGATTGAACATCTCTGGAGAGATCTTAAAATGGTTGTGCACCGACGCTTCCCATCCAACCTGATGGAGCTTGAGAGGTGCTGCAAAGAGGAATGGGTGAAACTGGCCAAGGATAGGTGTGCCAAGCTTGTGGCATCATATTCAAAAAGACTTGAGGCTGTAATTGCTGCCAAAGGTGCATCGACAAAGTATTGAGCAAAGGCTGTGAACTTATGTACATGTGATTTCTTAGTTTTTTTATTTAATAAATTTGCAAAAACCTCAAGTAAACTTTTTTCACATTGTCATTATGGGGTGTTGTGTGTAGAATTCTGAGGAAAAAAATGAATTTAATCCATTTTGGAATAAGGCTGTAACATAACAAAATGTGGAAAATGTGATGCGCTATGAATACTTTCCGGATGCACTGTATATTATTATGTGTTGTGATAGTAATGGTGGGTATTAAGAAGCATCTTGTGCTTTGCTTCCTATTAATTTTTTGGCCTTTTATGATATTTAGCAACAAAATGAGTATGTAATGTAAAACTTTATAGATAATTTAAGAGCCGGTTGAATCTTCTATATTAAATTGCTTGTTATAAACATTGTTGCTAACACTTCTTTAAAGCACATGCAAAGATCAACTGAATAAGGTGCTACTGCTGCCTCACAGCTCCCTGAATACTGGATTCAAATGTTGACATAGATATTGAAAATAGTACTGTCTGCCATTGTTTTTTTGTTTGGGTAGTTCCTCCCATTCCCAAAATGTACAAGTTAGTTTAATTCACTGTTCTATTAGTTGTTCCTCTCCTTAATAACACTATTTTTGACATTCAGCGAATTATTATAAAAAGCACTTGCCAAACACTAATACAAATGGTATTGAATTCACTGTCCTTATGTTTCTGAAGATAGCTGTATATTTTGTTTCCTTCATATTCTTTTATTGAGTGCTTTTAAAAAGAATGTCTACTAGACATAGGTGCCAGTTTAGTTTGAACAGAGACATTTCAAAGCCAAACAAAATTGCAGAACATTTTGTTAATTGCACTCAAAGCTAATAATTCAAAAATTAAGTTTTGTGACTTTTTAAGTGTGACACTCTTTCAAGTGTGACTACTTGTTCTTTTTCTCTGATATCACTAGAGGGCAGTATTTCAAGGATTATCACAAGAAGCCCTTTCTGCGTGCATTGACTCTTTAGTAAAAGCTTCTGAGATCATAATTAAAAATAAGGTAAGCTCTCATTTTGTTGTAATTCATTTTTATTTTGATGGTAGAAATTTATGACACCTAAAATGCTTTCCTTAACAATATAAATACACTGGTTATTTTTCTAAAATTTAAGAAAATATTATACTTCTATTAAATAAATACATTTAAAATAGGACAAATTTTAACCTGTTGTGCTAAACTGCATGTGTTGGCACCACAAGTTTATTGGAATTTGCAGTTAAATTATTTCACAAATCTTGTATGAAAAATTAGAGTTTATCCTATAGAATTAATTGGCAGTTAGAATCTCATGAATGCACATAAATTTCAATTATGACTGAGATAGGAAAGTCCCTTGCTTGATAATAAAAAAGTTTAAAATGTTGTACTTGCCAGTAATTTAGTATAATTAGTAGATCACTAAAATATTGTTTAATTATTTCAAGCAATGTATTCATTTTGTGTTTAGATTTTGTGAATTATGCTATTCATCACATAACCTTTAATCATTTGTAGTATGCTTGGGCATTAGTAGATGTTATATACTGTAGCAGTATAGAGCTATACACACTACTTGTATTTTAGTTGGATAACTTCTGTTGTCAGCAATGAAGCAGTTATCTGTCTGTAATTGGGAAAAGCCACCCTTTTCCTTTTCACGTGAACCCCATAATGGCTTGACTTCACCGACTGAAGTTCAGGCTAGCAGACATGGTTTACTGTGTAAACTCCTGCAAACTGTAACACTTGGAAGAGTATTTTTTTTATTATTACTAGAGGGCTTCACCCCCTGCTCGCTTCACTTGTCCACCCCTGAGTTTGGTTTACCGAGTATACAATTTAAAGAGATTGTTATTTTCTTGGGAATTGTTACATATGCATTATTATCACTTTTACATTAAAACTTTTGTAAAAACAATATTTGTCCTTTATTTCTGGCTCTGGGCGTGGTTAAATGTCTTTCTCGTGGGATGTATAACGCTGCTCGCGTTGTGAAGGATGGGGGGGGGGGGGGGCTGAACATGCGCTAAGGAGATGCCATCTGATCAGCTGCTGTCTTGCTGCTGACAGTCTGTGTGCTCTGCTTATCGCGCTGCGCGTCGATCATATAAAACCCTGTTACAGCAGCTGTCCTTTTGCCACTTCCAGTCTCTGCCGGTCGCATTGTGAATGGGGGTGGGCGTGGGGGGATGGGTTTGTTGGGAGGGAACTGAACGCACGCTAAGGAGATGCGTTCGCATCATCTGCTGGCTTGTTGCTGCTGCTGGTGAGCTGCATGTTCTGCTTGTCGCTTGTCGTTGTTTTAAGAGCTGGGAGCTCAAGAAGTGTGTCTGCCAAAAGCATTTCAACAACTGCTAGGTTAGATGATGTCCGCAAACTTGTTTTAAATTGTTTGTTAGCAGGGCGTGATGTGCAAAAGTCACGCTGTCACGGGTTTTGCTTCCTAAGGTTGTAATGTCTAGTCTCGCGTGTCGTCAAAGTGTCTCTCCGAGATGATCATGTTTCGATCGCTTTGCTCAACCCCCCCGGAGGCACGCTATGCTCCTGCCACTTCGTGTCTCTCCCCTGCTCGCGTTGTGAGGGGGGGGGAGCTGAACGCTCGCTAAGGAGATGCGGACAAATCAGCTGCTGGCTTTGTGCTGCTGCTGCCGAGGTGCGTGTTCTGTTTGTCGCGCTGTGCGTTGATCATTTAAAAGCCTATACAGCAGCTGTCCTTTTGTCTCAATGCCTTGTCTCGCGTGACATTAAATTGTTCTTGTGGGATGTCAAATTATCTTCTGAGAAGATCACGTCTTGTCTCCCTCCCAAGGTTTCCTAAGATTTTTTTTTTATAATAGCGAGAAATAATTTCCAACTTGCGAACGCTGCAATCAAGTGCCTGCCTCACTGGGTCACATGTTTTGGCCCTGCACCAAATTAACATCATTCCGGACCAAAATCTTTAAATGCCTTTCAGATAGCCGTGGTGTCACAATCCCTCCTAATCCAATAACAGCTGTGTTTGGTGTTCTTCCAGATGGGCTTAAAATGGAGAAGGACAAACAAACTGTGATTGCCTTTACTACACTATTAGCACGTAGACTGTTGCTCAACTGGAAGAATCCTAACTCACCTGTTTTAAGTCAGTGATTAACTGATGTCATATACTATTTGAAACTGGAAAAAATCAAATTCGCACTTAGAGGATCTGTACAAAACTTTTTCAAAACCTGTCAGGATCTAATCAATAGCATTTTAGAATAAGCATTTAAATTGAGGAACCAGGTTCTCTCCCCTCTTTTACTCTTTATTCATTTATTATTTTTCTATTCATTTGTCTTTACTAGCATAAAGTTTTACACTGCTGGCCTAGTTCTCTTTCTCAGTGGTGGGGGTTGATTTGTTTCGAACCTTTTTCTTTCTTTTATTTTTTTCTTTTTGTAAAACTCAAGTTATGTGTATGAAGCGTTATTTGATTGTAAAAAATTCAATAAAATTAAAAAAATAAAATATAATAAATAACGTTATGATACAATAATAGTGAAAGAAGACGAGCCCAGTTTTTTTTTTTTTAGTTGTTAGATTAACGATTGTGATTAAAGGGCTATCTGTGGTGCTTGCAGTTACATCTTTCTTTGAGCAGCCTGAGAATAGAACACATAAAGTCACTTATAATCGCTCATTGATATACTGTGAGTTTTTATGTGTTTCGTAAATTAAAACAAATATAAAAAATATTGAAATGATCTGATACCTTTATAAAAACCTTCTTGTAAAAATCTGTATACATATAGTTCAGTCATCAGACATGGAATACACAGTTATGAAGTGATGGAGAAACAATATTTTAGTAAAGTGAATGAAGTAGAGCAGTACAGTTAATCCCAAAGTGAAGTGAAAACTACCAGTAAAAAGCTGAAGATGCAATTGGTGCTGGTCATATTCACCAGAACACTGCAGTGCTCACTTACTGTATATCCTTCAGGTACCAACGTGCAAACTGTAAGCACTTTACTTAATATTCAATGAGTGCTATTTGTTCAGACTACATAAAGTGTAGCCCAGATTGTAGTTTAACCCTAAAATGAATCATAGAAGGAGAAAAAAAATGAACATACATACGTTGGTTCAAGTACCAAATCGGACAGCCCACAGTAGAATGTATTCTATTCAAATCATCCCAAAAGCTAGAAGTTAACTGTTTTGACAGAGATCATGTACAAGAAATTTGACTGTAAGCTTATTCTTTTCAGAACTTGAGTCTTCAGCTGATGTGACGTGATTGCATTGTATTTAGCAAAGCAAATGTGTCACATTTGATTTAATAGATTTGATTTAACAGAAGTGTGAACTTGTACTTTTCCCTTCAGTAAATAATTTTTTTGATAGCTGTGAGTTTTCCTTTAAAAAAAGGCTACAGTTGATCTGTTTTTTGGTGATTGTATTTCTTTTTTAACCTTTAGACACAGGTCGATGGGCAGTTATTCCTGATCAAACACCTGCTGATCTTGAGAGAACAAATTGCTCCATTTCATGCTGATTTTGCCATTAAGGAGATTTCCTTGGATCTGAAGAAAACCAGAGGTATTGTCAAGGGCACTTGAGTAGTCCCATTCAGTTTAGACCTGCTGTTTTGGGCTTCTGTCATGTCCATTTACAGTGCTTAGCCTTATATTTTTTCAGCATTTAAGCATGCATTATATGTATAACTCCTACATTTCTGTTGTTAGCTTCTATCTTCCTAGTATCTGTGGTTTGCATACAGTAAGTTTTGCTGGAGGCACAAAAGTAAGCACTGCTCATATTTATTATGATAAAAATACATACATACAGACATACTAAAAAACGATTAATCTAATTTAGGATGGCAGGGAGCCTATTATAAAAATATAAGGTGCTTCACAGAAAATAAGAGTAGAAGAAAATAAAAACTAAAATAAAGTTTGTTTTAGATTTTGAATAATGTTTAACTGATGTGAGCTCAGTAAACCAATGGTTATGGTTTGATTATTTTTTATGAATTAGTTCCAGTTCCTAATTGGGTTCTGCAGGGATCACTGCTGAGCATGCTGTTAATTTTTATTTATATCATTTCATTAGATAAAATGCCACTATTTGCAGATTACTAAATTAAGTTTAGTATTTTAGGATACTAGAAAGAGAACAAAATCACTAAAGATGGTTTTGGGCACAATTCATATTTGGCCACATAAGTGGATAATAAAATTTTATGTAAATGTAAAGTCTAAGACATTGAGAATAAAAAAATGTATACGTCCTGAAGCTACAAAATAGCCCTTGTGAGTAAGACTTGGAAGTCATAGTGTTCCTGTCACAGTTCAAAAACATTTACATAAAAGCAATTAAAATGCTAGTTCACAATACATATTATTCCAGTTTTTGGAAGTATTTGTTTACACTGAAAAACAAGAGATGCTTGTGAAAAGTTATGAAGTAGTGTAGACCAAAGTAACACCTTAAGAAGCTGCAAATTAATGTTGTTTTGGAAACATTCTGTGAATGAAAAACAAAAAACTTTTATGAACTGAATATTTTACTCATGGTAAAGCATTCTTATTTCTCATTTAAATCATTCTTATACCTTCCAAAATTGTATTTGCTTGATTTAGCATAAAATATACACTGCTTTGTTTTTTGTTGGAAATAAACAATACATTTATGTGAATTTTGTTTCATTCCTATGATATGCAGTTTATTATGTAAGTATGTATCACTACAGTCTGTACAAATAATTTAATTCATTAATTCTTTCCCTCTCCTGTCTGGGCATTTTTTCATTCTGTAGAAACCATATCCAGAATAATAAGTCCTGCTTTGAATTAAAAGCTTTAATTCACATCAGTCTCTCCAAATGATACACTTCTAAGAAGTTCCTTAATTTATTTTACAGTGAATTCATTAAGATGAAATCCTTTTTACAGTCAACACCAGATGCTAGAAATGTCCTCCCAATACTGTGTAGAGTACAGTTTAGTTAAACTGAGTGTGATGTGTCCTGCTTCAGTTGTCCTATTACACCATTAACTTTTGGGAATACCACTGGTGTACTGCCCGATGTAATCATCACCGTTTTCCTCAGGTTAACATTAATACTATTTAATTGACAAAACAATAAGAGGCACATCATACAGTATGCCTGCATTTCAAGTAATCTACCGCAAGTTATATAAAGTTATTTAAAACTCTAAATATGGAGAACAGTACAGTACGAAGCAGTTCTTTACTGAAGAAAACCTTCTTTCAAGCCCTTATATTTGTGATGATTACATTGTGTGGAATACAGAGAGGGTGATAAGTATATAGCGGGTGTGAAATATTGAAAAGCAGGATGAAAATAAAGAAAAAAAAAAACTGCCTAATACATTTTCATAAACATTTACCAAACTTTTCTTATTTCTCCATTGACCCCAAAACACACATCTGGGAAATAACAGCTCACTTAATAGGACTAGGAATCCAATCAAAAACAGTAGTTGGTTGGTACAAAAACCTGCAGCCACAGTGGGGTCCCCAGGACCGAGTTTGGGAACCACCGTCTTATAGCAACAAGAGGTTCATGTTGACTGTTCCTGCTATTATTAAAGAATCCGAGCCATTACCTGCTGCACAAAGTCCTAAAAATATTTGTGGTGGCAGAGAGATGTAAAAGTTAGTGACTGTTGTTGTCCATGTGGTGTGTACTAGGGCAGTCTTTCTCAACCTTTTTGCTGTCATGACCCAGTTTTTCCCCATGCTTGTGTCTTCGTGACCCACCTGGGGGTGGTCCCACTTGATAAAATTAGTTGTCGGGAGTGTGGGGTAGCACCCACTGCGCGATGACCCACTACCATTATAAACAATAGCAACTAGCAACCTGAGACCCTGTGGTTGAGCAACCTTGTAGTGAAGAATGAGAAAAAGTAAGGAGTTCCATAAAATAGAAACATTTACATCTGTAGACTTACATGTTTTTAACACACACTTAAACTAGCAAACATAAGGTAAGACATATCTGGAGTGTACTGTTAATGGTGCAAACAAATATGGTATTTGTTACTGTTACTCTCAAAATTTAAAAGAATTGACTTTTGGGTATGTTTTCTGAATTTAGTTTTAGTTAGAAATCATTGAGTTTGCAGGTTTAGGAATAGCCCCCCCATGTTTAAAAATGATGAAAATATGTATCTAGATGCCTTTAGAGTCTCTTCTTTTTTACTTACAGATGCAGCTTTTAAAATACTGAATCCCAGAGCAGTGCCTAAATTTTTTAGACTGAACAGCCATAATGCTATTCTTGAGTTTTTGTTGGAGGTAAATAAAGGTTTGCTTTCTTTTTCTTTCTTCTTTCCAGGTGCTGGTGGGGTAGAGGGGACTGGTAGTGGTAGAGAGTAATGACTGTACACTAAACAGAATCACTGTTATTAAGACAATTAAATGTTTTTCATTAAGGACACACACTGAAAAGTAAAAGCAGTGTAGCTTTATTTTTCCAATGAACATGCTATTTTTATTCTCTAATAGAGAATACTACTAGAGTAATATTTTATAAAACTGTTTCTAATATTGGTACTTAAAAAAGATTTTAATTTGACAAAAAATTAGCAATTTGAAATTTCAGCTTTTGTTTCATGTTTAGTACAGTATTTAGCCATATTTATGTGTAAAGCAAATGGAACATTTTAGGAAAAAAATAAATAAAAGCAAACTTTCAGTTGTTGGTTGCCTAAGTGGGCAAACACGGAGGTTGTAACTTTTGTTCAAATTTAATCAGTCAGTTTTGAACTTGGGCACAAAGGTAACTTGTATTCATCTGATGTCAACTGAAGTGATTCTGCTTGGCCTCTGATAAAACCAGCTGTTCCAGTAGGACTTCTTTGTGAAACATAGTCTAGAATTTATGGGATCTTGGTTTTGAAAAATGGAAATCCAAAGAATTCCCAGTCATCTTGTATGTCATGGAGCCCAGTGAAGACCAGCATTAAGAAATGGAACAAAAATGGCAATATCAGGATGTTGCAAATCAGTGGCCAGAAGGAAGCTTATTAAGCACAGTATCAGAAGGACCTGATAATGGTAATTTCAGTGTTCTGCATAATATTTCCATTTAATGTGTTCTTAGGGTGGTATAAGACGGGAGCCAATTTTCACAAAAAAATATATAATCCTGTTTGTCTTGTTAAGAAGGAACATTCACTGTACCAGCATCTTGTTGAAAAATGTTTTGGGGTCTGATGAGACCAAGGTTCACTTTTCTGTCCATTTGTCACTGAAAGAAGGCAGTGCCTAGTATGAAGCATTTTGGTGGCAGCATCATGCTATGAAGCTGTTTGTGTTCTGTGGCAACAGGAGCTCCTGTTAGATATCATCAAACATCAAGATGTTTTCCTGCAAGAAAGCTGAAGTAAAGAAGGTTTTCACCTTTTAACTGGACAATAGCACATCTAACTTTACGAAAAAATGGCTTCAAAAAAGAAGATTAATGTGCTGTTATTTGTGTAGTCAGTGTCCATATGTAAATCAGATATTTGGAATCACCAAAAGATGGCTATGCACAGGAGATCGTTTTTTAGTTTGACTGAGTATGAACTTTTCTCAAAAAAAGTGTGGTAAAAAAGTTGATATTGAGTGTGGACTCTATGGGGTGCCATTTAACCGTGAACACCAGACACAACCTACCACAGCCACAGTTCCAAGTTAGAACAAAGTTATTTTACTTTGTAACAATACCTTGATAGGCTTTTGAGTGAGTCCATACAGTATAATCAAATAACTCAAACCCCTTTTGTCTCCTTCCACCTCCACAGTGAATATTATTTTGTTCCTCCCAACTCTGACTCCTCTAAGTGAGGTGAGATGACTCCTTTTATGTTGGACCCAGAAACACTTCTGTTGTTATGTCATATTATGGTGGAAGCACTTCCGGATCTTGCGGAAGTCCCCCAAAGTAGGGAGACCTTCCTCTGGCAGGACCCAGTGACTCCATCAGGGATGTTCTTCCGAACTACAGGTCCAGTTGAACCCTGCAGGAGTCCAAACTAGGACCATAGCAGAATAGCACTGCCACCTTTCACCCTGGGGTATAAACTGTCCTCGAGAACCAGCCCATCCAGTATATGATCGACCTGACTTGGATAGGAACCGAGAGCTATCCCGGCCAGGATGCATCTCCACTTATACAGTCCATCCATTATTCATGCTCCCAGATGAGATGCCTGTCCATCCATTATGGCATCTGCAAGACATATCTAAAGGAACTTACTGCAGTAATTGGAGAAAAATACTCTTCCACAGTGTGTTAACAATTAAAGGTCGGAACCAAGCTATTGAAAGTCTTTTTAGTTTAAACCATTTTATTCATATAAATGATCCGTTTGTTTTTCACACGAATATTGTGTTGGTTGGAAGATCTTATCGAAGTGCAAAAGTTATGAGATAATTTGTTTTAATATCATTCCTTACATCAATCAAATCAGAAATTTCGTACAGTGTGTGTAGGCCCTTGATATTTACTGTGAACTTCATTCAGTAATTGTTCTGACATATTCAATTTCAACCTTTTCAGTCATATTTTTATAGTAGCAGCTTTCTTGTAAGTTCTAATCATCTTAGCATTTATCTGTGTAGTCCATTTTCTGTTGTTTAAAAAACAAAAAAATGTGTACATATTACAGTTGGATTTATCAGTTCAGGAGCGTCTTACCAGCACTCCCACAGATTTTTTTTTCTTACTTATGTATATTATGACCAAGTCTCCTGCTTTGTAATAGAGTAAATATGGTTTATGTACAAGTGGGTTATAAAATGTTTATTGCATGTTTGGATGGGTTCAGTGAAGATGTGTTCTGTAATTTTGGGAGTTAAGGAAATGCATTTCTGATGCGCAGTGTATTTCATACTAATAATTTAGTTTATATAGTTATGTTATACATTGTTCTCAAAATGACTTCTGTTCTCCATGTGATTTTTTAATATTCATTGCATCAGGTGGTAGTGCAAAGATGATGCAGCAAAGATGATGAAAATGAGTGTGTTATTTTTTTAAAGATGAGTAATTTCTGTTGTACTTTTTCCACATTTTGTTATGTTACAGCCTTATTCCAAAATGGATTAAATTCATTTTTTTCTTCAGAATTCTACATACTGTGAATACTTATGTACATGTGCTTTCTCAATATTTTTATTTTTAATAAATTTGCAAAAACCTCAAGTAAACATTTTTCATGTTGTCATTATGGAGTGTTGTGTGTAGAATTTTGAGGAAAAAAATGAATTTAATCCATTTTGGAATAAGGCTGTAACATAACAAAATGTGGAAAAAGTGATGCGCTGTGAATACTTTCCGGATGCACTGTAGTTTGTAAATAGATGCATACACTTCAATTCTCAAAGTCACTTGATTTGAATCCTGGTTGTTAAGGGCTGCAGCTTATCCCAGCAGGACTGGGTGCAAGGGTGTAAAGTGACCCTGAACAGGGAAACAGTCCATCACAGTTGGTAGTTATGGGACAGTTCAAATATGTTAACTTAATGTTAAGTGGAGGAAAAATAAATTGTTTGCAGCACAACTCATAAAGGTGCTATATATGCAGTAATAAATTTCAGCATAAAGGATTTAACACCATTAAAGGTCCATGCAGTTGCCAGTTGCCAGAACCAGTAAGAATTATTAGTACATTAAATTACAGAAAGAATCAACACATGGACACATATTTTATACATTCTCCGCCTTTTATAATAAACATCTCTCAAAAGGCACAAAACCCAAAAGCAATATGCAATAAAGCAACACACTGTATGTCCTCTCGTTATTTATAAATTGTGAACTACTTTTTATACTCGTTCAAAAAAAGAGAACATTTAAATAAAGTCTGACTTGTATTATTTTTACTAGGTAACTCTTAAAAGCCTTCTTGGGAAAGCCCTTAATATATCATTTTAATGCAGTTGTGATTGCAGGCTATGTGGGAGAAGGCAGGTGTCTTCATTTCAGTTAGATGCGCATTAAAATAGATGGTTGAACCAGGTTTGAATGATGGTAATAAACAATACAAATTAAAGAATGTAGAGCTTGCTCTAATAGCTCATTGAGATGCACTGTTGGTTCTTTGTCTATTTGTCTTCATTCTGGCTACAGCTTTAAGCTGTAAAACATAATTATAGCCAGATGTCTAAAGCAACATTTATCACAAATCCATGCAGGATACCAATTTGTTTTGAAGGAAATAAGGGTGGGTTAGGTTTAGTGGCTTTAGACAGACAAAGCAGGAGTGAATCATTTTCACAACTCGTAAACTGGTGCTGATTGATTTTGACTGTTTCTGCTGCTGCTGCAGGGAACGCCAGAGATAAAAGAGCATTATCTTGATTCAAAGAAAGAAGTGGATCGCCATCTGAAGTCAAGCTGTGAGCAATTTATTCAACAACAAACTAAAATTTTTGTGGGAAGCCTCGATGAGTTTCTTACTAAGGTGAGAAGGGGTCATCAGAATTGCTGAGGATTCTGTTTTTTTTTTTGTTTAAACAATATATTATTATTTTTAAACAGAGGAAAAAGGTGAACATAAAAAAGAGACTAAAGTCCCTGTCCCACTTGCGCACCCCCATTTGGAGAGATATGCTTAGCGGCATGCCCTACACGTCCCGATTAGACCGAAATAAGGGATTTTTTTTTTATAAATACTCTTTTTTTTTTTCTAAGGGTGGTATTGTGGATCGAGAAGAGACATTAATATGAGCGTCTGAAAGCTCTGAAAGAAAAAAGTTATAAAATAGTCCCCCAGTTTGAAAAAGTGATATGCTATTATTTATTTAAAATTTCTGTAAGAATTACAAATAGGATAGATGTTTTTTTGTGAAGAGGTACTGCACAAAAAATGAATATAATTTAAGAGCTAATGAAATTTACAGCCAGAAGGTGGTTTCTCTGCTTCATTGTCGGCATTTAGATAAGTTTCCATTCTTCTGTAATACATTGTACATTGTTATACGTTGTAAATTTAAAGTTCTGTGGAATGATCATCTTAATTGAAATCTCTAATGTTTTTTTTTTTTTTTTTTTTTACATTTTCAGCTTAGATTTTCACAGGGTCAAAGTGCTAGGTGTAGTATTTAGGAGTCAATCAGTTTTAATTCTTGTGTGTTTTATAAAGTGCATTATAATAAAGCAGTCTTTAATTCTTCAGTTGCAAAAAAATGTACACTTGAGCCAGTGTACATCTTGAAAAATACACGTAAGCTATAATTTGGTTATATTTTTGCTGATAGCACATTGCCGCACCCTCCACACAATGAACCACCTGGATTGGGACCCTAGTGCAGCAGGTGACATCTCAGCGCCACACTGGAACAGTCTTTGAGTTTTTTTTTTTTTTTACAGTGGCTGGAGTGCCAATCCTGCCACCAACCCCCAAGTTTTCTCTGTACTTTGGAGGACCTGCTTGCAGGGTTGGATGCAGTGTAATGTCTTACCCTTGACGAAGCAATTGTAGGTTAGTGGTCTTGCTCAAGGGCCCAATGGAGTAGAGTCACTTCTGGCATTTATGGGATTCGAACCAGCAACCTTAGTCCCTAGTCTCCACTCTGCCCCATGTTTATTTCTTGTGGAATTAAAAACAATATAATGCTTTCTATGATCTGTCCACCTTTCTGGTAAACATATAGCGATTCAGCACTATAAATCTGCCTGATGATTCTGGCATGGCAGATCTGGTAGAACTGTAATCCTGCTGTAATTTTGCTAACAGCTTCCCCTGCATATTTTAATGATGACTTATTTTATCTGTCATTTTGTGGAATGTTCAGTTTTTATGGCATTACTCCATAATTACATATTGTGTATGTAATACTGTGTTTATATAAAGTATCTTAGCATCTACTATATATGTTTTTTTAATTTTAGGTAACAGCATTAAAAACAATGGCCAGTCACGGAGGCCCAAATTATAGTCTTTCACGGCAGCCCTGGGCCCAGCCAGGTAAGAACGGAAACTTAAAAGTATATTCAGCTGGTTTGAAAGTAGGGCGATAATGGTGTGATATGTTACTTGATGACTTCTTGTTTGTTTGGAAGGAAGAAACGTAATATTTTCAAAACAGCTTTATCCAAATTACTGTCGTGGATTGGCCCATCTTGGTAGCACTAGGTGCAAGGCAGGAAAGCATCACAGGTCCCACTCACATACATTCACACTCATAAAAGACCAATTTGTAATTATACATTAACATAGCCAGCACTGCCCTGAGGACTGTGGTAGAAAAACTCACAAAGATAATGGACAACCTCTGGGCAAGGGAATCAAACCCAAGGTGTGTGAAATGACAGTACTACACACTGTGCCACTATGCTGCCCATTTGTACTGGTAATTGAAACAAATTAATTTTTGTTATGTGTTTTGTCTGCTGTACTTGCAATGCATAATTTATATAGTTGAATATTTTAGCAGAATTGAGTACACTCAATTGCAATAACACTACCCAAGCAGTAAACCTTTGGTTTTATGATTTTTGCTCCAGATCCTTAACCACTGCACTGCTGCTACCCATAGTTAACTAATGAATCTTCACTTAAATTACCGAATTACAAAATGTATTTGTAAAATAAAGGTAAATATTTAAGTTATTCATAAAGAATATTTTAGTTTAATGAGGAAGAAGAAAATTAAAGTAAACGTGACAGCAACAGAACTGATCATAGGTAACCTTCCATCATTCAGGGGTGTGACTGTGGAGAAAACTGGACAGTTCAGTAGAATTGTCTTTTTCTGTTAAAGAAGCATTGTTTCTTTTCTTCCTATGGTAATGGTCAGGATTTCAGGCCTGCACCAAACTAACATCATTTTGGACCAAAATTTTTAAGTGCCTTTCAGACAGCCTTGGGGTCACAATCCCTCCTAACCCACTAACCGCTGTGTTCGGTGTTCTTCCAGACGGACTTGAAGCGGAGAAGGACAAGCAAACGGTGATTGCATTCACTACACTTTTGGCACGCAGACTTATTCTGTTAAATTGGAAGAATCCTAACTCTCCTCTGATAAGTCAGTGGGAAACCGATGTTTTATATTATTTGATATTGGAAAAAATCTAATTCTCAGTTAGAGGATCTGTACAGATTTTTTTCAAAACCTGGCAAGATCTAATCAATATTATTTTAGAATAAGAGAAATAACTATTACCGCATTTATTTCCTTCTCCATTTTTTATTTACCTACATATATTTCTTCCTTTCTTTTGTTTATTGTTGCCTTATTAAAAAGCCCTAAGCAATTCTCCTTTGGCTAAGCTCTCCTTCTCAGGGGTGGGGTTTGATTTGTCTTCAATTTTTGTTTATTATAAATTGATCTATTTGTATGGAATGATTACAATAAAATGAATAAATAAAAAAAAAAAAAAAAGGAAATGGTCAGGATTTCACTTAATTGGGATTTTTAAATTCATGACCTAACTGCTTTAGTTGGAATGTTATTTGCTTCCATTTTCATTCTAACCTTAATGCACCGATGGGGAATATTCTGTTTGTTGAAATGGTGCTTAGTGTTATGTATTTAAACAGACAGTCAGTCAGTCAGTCATCATCCAACCCACTATACCCTAACACAGGGTCACGGGGGTCTGCTGGAGCCAGTCCCAGCCAACACAGGGCACAAGGCAGGAACAAATTCTGGACAGGGCATCAGCCCACCGCAGGGCACACACACACCAAGCACACACTAGGGACAATTTAGGATCGCCAATGCACCTAACCTGCATGTCTTTGGACTGTGGGAGGAAACCCCACGCAGACACAGGGAGAACATGCAAACTCCACGCAGGGAGGACCCGGTAAGCAAACCCAGGTCTCCTAACTGCGAGGCAGCAGCGCTACCACTGTGCCTCCGTGCTGCCTTTAAACAGACAGTGAAACATAAAATTAAGTGAAGCGTCTCTTGTGAATAACCATTGTGTTTAAAAAAAATCTAAATTTTAATTATCTCCCTCTCTACATACAGTGTTGCTTCTTCTAATATCTGTATTGTTTGCTCAGTAAGTTTAGTTGGATTAGTGAAAAACAGTATAAATAATATTTCTCAGAAAGCTCCAGGATATCTCTAAATTGGCTGGACTTAATCCAGGGAATAGACGGACATGCCAGCAGGGACTGCTTTACTTTCTCTGCTATTGGAGACCCCTGTGGCTATAGAGACATTTTGTGTTCCTGGTGGCTTAGGAAGATAATAAGGAATAGCAATTACTTATCTTGTTGTTAAATTTTTTTCTTTGTTCTTGTATGAATATTAACTGCAAGAAATTATTATTTCATTATTCTACAATCCATTGATATACAAGGAATAGGTTCAGATTTCTTTGTCAATTAAAGTTAGCCAAAAATGGTTTCAAAGCCTGTGTGTAGCAGCTATTACATATTTTAGATTAGAGTTTGTTGTGTGTGTATATATAAAGTGAAATGATATTCTGAAAAAAATATTATCTTGTATTAATTTTCACAGAAATAAACTAGGACTATTTGACTATATTTATAGAATGTACATTTGTCACTAACTGGATTTTTGTCTGTTTTTTTCAGCAAAGATCAATGATATTGTGGCCACAACATACAAAACAATGAAGACAAAGCTTCCATTAACACTTCAGAGTATGTCTCTGTATTTGGCCAACAGGGACACGGAATTCATCCTTTTTAAACCTGTTCGGGTATGTACTACTACACAGTGTGAACTTAATGGCAGCATTTCTGTGACTTGGTCTTCTAGTAGGTCTGGAAAAAGTAATGAGAAGCTGCTTCAGAAACAGGTGTCCTTATACCAAAGGTTACATGTTTAACTGAACTAAAGAGCATAGTGCTTATTTGTAAATGAAGTCGCTCAATACCATTTAAACAAAAAAGCTGACTTAAACTGAATATATGACATTATTTTTTTTTCTTTCTTATTTGGAAACTATAGTTCCTAGTCTTTTACGTTGGTGCTTACTGTTAAGCGACAGATTTGAATGTTAGCCATTTCAGACAACACATTTCCAACCTGTATCATAGCCTTATTCTCATCAAGGTCTTAGGGAGCTGCTGAATGAAGAGCACATTAAATGTCAGTAAAACATTTCTTGTATTTGCTGTTTTTAATACAGATAATTCTACTTTTCAGATTTCCAAAAAAGAAAGAACACCTCAAATATTATTTTAGTATTATTTTAGTATATTGTAATGTAATGTATTGTAGCAAAGTTATTTATTGTACTGTACTGTTGTGAGCCTCTGTTTTTCACTTTGTTATCCACTCTACACAGCATAAATTTTTGAACAAAAGGAAATAGAGAAAGAAATTTGAAATTATAATAGCAAGCTAACATAACATAATACCCACAGACCCCCTCAAACCAGTTCAGAGCCTCCTGGAGCCAGAGTCCACCCCAGCAACATTGGAACAAGGCCATTCATCAGCCTAAACAGGGCGCCACTCCACTGCAGTACCCACCCACTCACAAAAGGTCATTTTGGAATTTTAATTGATTCCAACACTGCATAAACGTCTTTGACAGTGTGGGCTGGAAAGCCATGCAGGCATAGAGGGAACATGAAATCTCCACAGAGCCATTATGCCAGATCCGTAAGGCAAGCTGCTGAGTGAAATCATAACAGTTAAAGTATTAGAATTCTATTTTCCAACTTGTTTTTTACTTTTGCTTATACTTGTTTCTGCAATTATTGAATGCACCAAAGGGATTTGTATACCGTTGTAGCCATTAGTTATTTAAATGAAGTTCGATATTGATCCAGAAAGATTTGGATTGAACAGGGTGCATCAAGGCCTTGAAATACACACAGTATTCTTATTTACATTTTCCACATCCCCATTTTTGCTATCTCATTCTGGTATGAAGATAACCATCATCCATTCATCCATCTTCAGTGCAGTTTAGGGCTTCATCCCTACACCAGCCCTAGACAGAGTGGCAATCCACTGCAAAGTGCACTTGCAATCCCACATAGACTCATGTAAACCACACTGTTTTTAAAGTTGCAAACATATTTAATATATAAGGAAAACCCCATGTTTTGTATCAAATCCTCTTTTTCTTTTAATTTTATTGTCAGATTAGTCCTTTTTCTTTCTTTTTTGTTCATGTTCTGAAATGAGTTTTGCTGGACTTTCTTGAATGTTCTTATTTACAGCTGCATGATGATGGTTAAATCTGTATTTATGGTGTACCTTGTGACAGATAGGGGGCGCTCTCGCTCCCTTGAACACAAGAAGTGTGTCTGCCAAAAGCATTCCAACAACTGAGAGGTTAGATGACCGTGGTCTTGTATGAAAATGGTTGTAAGTAGGGCGTAACTTGCAAAAGTCACCATCTCATGGCACTTGCTTCCAAAGGTTATAAGTATGACGTGACTTGACTGTCTCGCAGGACATGAAAGTGTCTTTGTCTCTCTTCTAAAGATCACGTCTCATCACAGGAAAAAAAGTCTCGTCTCGTCCCAAGATTTTTGTAATAATAGGGAGACTGATAACACTTAAGTTTAGGTAGTGCAAAAATGCATCTGTAACTAATTTACTGTTATGTAAAAAGACCTTAACGCACACTTTTTTGGCTCTTAATAACACTTTCCAAAGCATCCATTAAGTGTCTATTCATCTCTGCACTGTGGCCATCTAAAATAAATGGAATGGTCTGAGGTGGCTTAACTGAGACATGTTTCTCTTGATATTGCATATTTGAGTATAAGACTTGTAACTCCTTCATATTCACAATTCATTTTACCAGCATGTCAAAATGCCGCACTGTCCAAAGGCAAATGACTGACACCGACCCCCTTACTGATGCTTTGTAAATGTAAGACCTAAAGGTATCTTTTGTTAATGTCTTGTTGCATAGCAGAATATAAGTAATAGAGGCATTTTTACAGTACCTAAAGTGTTATCAAAAATGTTTTTATCTTCCCGATGCTTTTGGTTTACTGATATTCAGAAAATGTTTTCTACAAGTTAGATCATCAGGTACAAAGCCAAAGGCTACTTTTGAAAGACTTGCCTTTAAAATGTGAGCTAACATAAAATTGTCAGTTTTGTAGTTAATATATATATACTTTTCAATTTTTTTTCCCCAAAGCAAGTGATTTTTTTTTTCCTGTTCACACTAAATTCCACATGGCATGGCACAAACATACATATATGTGGATATAAGAGTGCAATCTGATGAATACATAAAAATATGCTAATCCTTAATGCTATTTATGTACAATTTTTAGCTATGTGATTTCTTATAAATAATTAATCTTTTCTCTCATGATTCACGTCTCCATTTAAGGTTTGGTGTCAATTTGTGATTTATTTTATTTTAAATATGAAAAATGAAAAATACTTTAGGGATTACATGAACTACTACTGTGATTGATGGATGAAATGACAAATTGACAATTCTCACACATTTTCGTATGCAGAACAACATTCAGCAAGTCTTCCAGAAGATCCATTCATTATTACAGGAAGAGTACAGTGGTGAAGATCTCCAAATCATCGCCTGTCCCTCCATAGAACAGGTAGTGTAATGCAATGTAAATGGTGGCTACAATACATTAGAGAGACCAGTAGCACAATCAAACTGCAAAGATTAGCAAAAAGTCTAATATACTCTAACAGACTAAATTCTGTTGTTACAAGTGGTGTACTACTTTTGTGATTTTTAGTGGCAAGTGGAAAGGATAGAAATGATGTGATGTGATGTGGTGCAGTAAGTGTCTTTTCATACAGGAGTTCAGTTGATAAGATTAAAGGATTTGATGGCATCTGAATGGAAGAGAGGAGTCCTGAACTCGCATGTATGTGCAAACATGGTTGGCAAGGGGAAGAAAGGGCCAGATATGTCCTAGATTTCATTTCTAAGTTTGCAGTAATTTTTAGTAAAATCAGCAATTTCCTGAATACATAAGTATAAGATGTAAGATTAAATAAAATGTATTTACCCCATTATGCAATCAATTGTGTTGTGTTTTATATTTGTAATTAGTTTAGGCCATTAAATGGTCTTTTCTGTTGATCAGTGTCAAATAAAGACACCAATCCACTGTGATTCAATGTTGTATAACAATAAAATGTGAACATTTCCAAAAGGATGAATACATTCTATAAACAATGTATGTTAAGTATCTCTCTCTATATAAAGCGATAAGACATCCATGCCCCTGCCCAGGCTTAATGTCATCTGATGTACACA
This sequence comes from Erpetoichthys calabaricus, assembly GCF_900747795.2. Taxonomy (NCBI): domain Eukaryota; kingdom Metazoa; phylum Chordata; class Cladistia; order Polypteriformes; family Polypteridae; genus Erpetoichthys; species Erpetoichthys calabaricus. Next base: position 110,859,199 of record NC_041397.2, read on the forward strand.
AAAAGGGAGGGATATCCAATGAACAAAGGCAAGTGGCCAGCATAAGACAGTAAACTCTGCTTAGTACACCTGTGCATCCTGGGAATTGCGTCGTCCAGCATCCACAACAGGGCTAGAATGTCTAAAGAAAAAAGGCAACAATTTGCATAAAGAAAGAGGGATGTAAGGCATATCTGGTAAACAGAGGTTTGTAAATGCATGATATGTTTGAAACAGATGGACCTGCCATTGTACAACTGTTCATCTATAGTAGTTTTAGAATAATAAGTATCTATGTGTGCCTTAAGTATTGAGACAGCTGGTTCCCAGTGGTTTGTTATTGTTAAGTTGTTTAATTTATTTACACGTCTATAAGATACGTACTGTAAATGGGTATTGGAATTAAATCACCCCTTTTTGGTCTTTATGGTTAGTTGGCATCAATCAGTGGGAAGATTAGAGACCTCTCCATGAAGGAAAAGTAAGCAGTTTAGATGCTGAAAGTCAGGAAAATTTTAATCAGAACATGGCACAGAAATTACACATATTGTATTATCTGGAATATCTTCAAAATGAGGAAAAACTCCAGTTTTACTTACCAGTCAGAAACTATCAGGGTAACAGAGAAAAGGTACAGCAGTTGATAGCTGAAAACTTATTAGAGCTGTGAGGAAAATCACCAGAGCATCAGTTGCTGAAATCACTAACAGTTTGGGTGTGGAGGTATCACTGTGTCCTGCATGTAGACAACTTCAGAACAAGATTATAAAAGCTGCATAGCAGCACCCAAACTATGTTATACCCTTTTTAACGCATTTGTCCAGTTTAGGCTTGCAGGAACTAGAGTCTGTCCATTGGGCTTATTGTGAGATCCAGGGTGGGTGATGTGTCCATCATAGGGCACATTTACATTGGCACTCGTGCTTAGGCAATTTGGAATTGCTGTTTAGCCTAACACAGATATCTTTGGGAAGATCTGGGAGTACTTCACAATCCAGGCAGTGCTATGGCCAACAATTTAATACCAGAATTCTGGATCTGTAGGGTGGCAGTGCTACCACCTTGCCACCCCAAACTAGGCAGTGATTATTGACTAGTCAGGAAATAAACAAAAGCTTGTACTTCAGTTTACTCTGAAAAATGTTGCCTTGTCTTTCATTGCTCGTGGCATCTATCACACAAGCATATTGTGTCTTCAGAAGTGCATTGGCTGTGTCCCATTTGCTGAATTTTAATTGGCTGTATAATCGCAGAAGAAACTTAAGGTTTAGCTTAAAACTTACTTTCTTGGGTAACCAGTGGATTTTCGAATTAGTATTGAATTCATCCTTGTTATAGCTTTAATGACCCCAAAAAAGTAACTGATAATTACAGAGAACAGAAAGTAAAGTTCTGGACCAATGACAAAGTGACGCTAAAAATGAGCTCTGCCAAAGAGATGTTAGGTTAGAAACGTGGACAAAGCAGCATGTTGCAGACAATCCAAACCATATCACTTCATCTGTGATACGTGATAGAATGGGTGTCATAGCTTGGAAATGTCCCCCTCTTTTCTGTTGATAGTGTTGATTTCACAACGATGACTTAAACGATCAGAATGTCATAAGATACAGAAACATTGTGTCTGTCTTAGAACAAAAACGTTCATCCACAATCTGCTGTCGCTGTATCATGTAGCAAGACCATTATCAAAAAATAAACACCGGCAAACAAACTGAGAGGTTTATCAGCAGTAAGCTTGCTGCTAATGGTGGTGTCAAAGTTAAATCATAAAGCCAGTCCAGGATGAGAAGAATACCTTTATTGTCACGTATGTGGAGCCACTCAGTACACGGGAAGATATGGCTGACTTAACACTTCTTAAATACACTTGTCAGTTACAAAAGTGCACAATTAGTTTAATTTCTCATGTCATCGCTAGTTACTGCTAAACTGGACCCTTGGAGTCAGGATTCTGCTGCACTACATTGTACTGAAGCAGCAGGGACTGGGTCACAGATCAAAAGTCTTTAATGAAAATGCAAACAATTAACAAGGACAGAAGTCGCTCAATATGATGAATAAATCCTATTTATCCGTGATAATCAACTCTCACAGTAGCTTGTTAGCATGTACTTGTTGACAAAGACACTAGTCAGCAAAAATCCTCAAACACTAAATGCAAATGACTTCCACCAAGACTTAATAACAAATTAAGATTTTAGTAGGTCTTCAGATTGAGATGATTATTATTTATGAAGGATTTGCAAACAACCCTTTAGTTTTATAGTGCTTTAATTTCCCAATACCTGTAGTCAGCTGAAGTTCAGCTTGTAACATATTATGCTTGTATTATTCTGAAATATTCATTCTTCTGCGTTCGTACCTGCTTAATCCATTTTAATGTTGCAGGGAGTTGAAGCCCGTCCCAATAGCATTAAGCGCGTGACAGGAATAATCAATGACGGTTATGCATCTGTTGCTTATGCCAGTAGCATTAAGTGCAACACTTGACAGGGTGCCATGTGCATTCCCTGACACAGTTACTCACAGTGGACCAGTTAAGAGTCTCCAGTTTGTAAAACAGGCATATATGTGGGATGTGGAAGCCTAGAAAAAAGCTCCACACAGGTATGGGAAGAACATTTAAAATCCAAGCAGGCAAAGTCTGTACTTTGATTCTAACTCATAATGTAGCAAAGGCCATTCTTCCCCTTTTTAAAACACAGAAATACAGAAAAGTAAAGATTTCTGTCTTATTAGTCTCATCTTTGTTGTCAATACTAATCTGAATTACTTCTTTATATAGGAAAAATCTGAATGTTTTATTCTGGCTGTTTTGCTTCAGGGTTACCAAAACACTGCAAGTCAAGAAAGGAGAGTGTAATGAATAGTAAATAAAAATGCATATGTTCATTTTGTTTTCTAGATCAATTTACTTCTCTCTGTCCACAAGTAAGCGGAAAGCAAGCACCGAAGCTGGCAGACCGGGGATGACTGTGCAGTGCTGGACCTGAGCTAGCCAAGCCTCACTGACTCCGCAAAGTGCATTGCAGTGGGTTTATCTTTCAGCAATTGTGGGGATTTCATGTACACTACATAGACCAAAGGTACCACTTGGCTGACTAATTCAGATTCACGAGTTGCATATGATTCAGAAACTGCATATCAGCAAGGTCTGTGTTTGGTAATTTAGTGTCCCTTTTTTTTCCGGCTATGGCGGTACATTTTTAAAGTAATCTGTAATGTTTTATGCTTTTGTTCATTCAGTCATTGATGATGACAGGAATATTTTCTATATATTTTTTTTATTCTTTCCCCTGTTTCCCCACCAACCACTATTCACAGATCTTTTTTGTGTCACTTTTAATTTACTAAGGTAAAATGGGCAAACATAACAGTATGTAAGCAACTCATGTTCTACAAGGGTAAAAGGCGTGTGCAACTGAATGTAGAGACAGATCATCTTACCATTTGCTGGTCCCCTGAATTATGAAAACTGCTAGAACTTTATGCTAAAATGCCAAGCCACTGGCTAGTAGAAGAGTCCTGTCCTGTTTGTTTAGGCTGTAAGATTCTGCATCCTCTTTGAATGCCTTCTGTCTTTGGGAATTCTCTCCCTTTTATCTTGGCCACAGTTTTTCCGCATTTTCTGTTTTGAGTCAGAATTCAGGCTGGCTAAGCAGGGCATGGACTCTCTACCGGTAACTTAGGAGTTAAAGCAACAGCTGACATCTTTAATGCACAGCAGAAATTTACAGTTACAACTTTTGTAAATGTCTATGTTGAATTAAGTTGTTGAGGATCACTACTGTACAATTTGTAATTATTGTAATATATTAAAGTATTGTATTTTAACTAATTGGAGGTGGGCTGCATTATTACTGAAAGTTTCATTGTGTTCATTCAGCCTGCCTGCATCCATCTCCTTTACAGGTGAGTAACCCTGTTACAGTAGGTCTGTGTGTGAAGATACAGCAGCACTAGAATGTTCTGCGCCCATCCCGGAGCACGTCGCTGCATTCTGTGCGTTTATCTTTTTTTTCCTACGGTGTCTTCCAGTTGGTAAATTTGATGAATGGTTCACTTGAATTGAAGAGATTTTTTACTCTGCTAGAATTTGAAGTTGTACTGCTAATTATGTTATTAGGTCATGAATTAAAAATTACCCATTCAAGTTAATACAATCATAATGAAGAAAGTTAAACAAGAAGTTTACATGGAATATGTCAGTAATGTTATTCTTCTAAAGTGACAGTTTTATATTTTAGGCTAAAACTAAAACTCTAGCTGAATTAGCTTATGTACAGTAACATGCATTGTTTATACTGTGTAATGCTTTACATATCGTATAGCAAAAAAGTATTACTAATGGGTATGGTGACTTTAATACTTATGAGCCAATATGCATAATCTATTTTTGACATAGCAGCCAGTTTCAGAACATGCAACTCAGCAGTTGTGATTATTATGGTCTGCATTTTCAGCCAACTGTTTCAACTTTTGGCACATTAAGTTACATTTGAACTTGTTTACTCAGGTATTATAGATGGATTTTTTTGCTGAGTTGTTCAGAGCCTTTGCAGTCTTATTTTTAAACACATAAAACAGAATACACATATTTTTACCTTTTTCTAAAAGAGCACAAAACGAACACTACATCAGTCCTAAACAAATTTTTATAACTTTGTATATAATGTATTTTTCACGACAACTTCAAGTAATAAATTGTATATTGTTATTAAGAAAACACTTCTAATCTTTTAAAATTTGTATGTATTGTGTGTGGAAGGAACTATAGTGGAAAAGTCTCCATAAATGACCTTTAATGCAGTTTTACACAAGATCGGTCTCCTGTACGTCTGCTGTGTGTGAGTTTGGGGATGTTGCCCAAAATTCTGGGATTGCACTTCATTGGCAAGTAGTGAGACAGTGGTGTGCACAACCAAAGGACTGCCACTTGGCTCATACAACGCAGTGCTTGGATGTCGTCAATTGTATGACGAAAGAAAACTTCTAGGAGGATGTGAAGACCATGAGAGTGTATCTACCTAAAGGTATGTGTCTGAAAATGCTTATTTATGGCTAAGCTGAGGTACAAGTGAAAATGAAGTGCGTCTGTAAACCCTGTTATTTAATATTTGTAGTATTCTAGTGACATTGACAAACACAAACAAATATGAAGAATTAAATCAGACCTGTTAAAGAAAAACCTTCAAATGCAAGAAGAACAAGAAATGTAGTCTATCTAATGAGTAGGGCCACCAGTGGCAGCATCTGCAGTTAAGCTTGTGCACATTTTATGTTATTTATGTTAATTGTATGTTTTTTCTTGTTTTATTGTAAAGCACTTTGGCCATAGCATTCCTATATTGTTTTAAATGTGCTATATAAATAAATTGACATTGACATGTAGAGTAAAGCTCTGTCATTTGGAAATGCATATAAAAGTTTTGAATTTCAGTCTCCTTTAGGTTTAAATGTAGAAATGTGTGAAGTTTTTTTTTTTAATGTAATTTGAATACATTATGAAGTATTTTCTGATACACCTTATAATTGTACAAAAAGAGAAAAAATGAATTATAATTAGAAACTTTTATCCAAGATTGACAAAGAGACATTCACTTTTATAAGCACATGAAACATCAATATGTTCTACTGAGAATGAGTCCTCGTTTTCCAGCACACATCACCATTTAAATATTTTAAGTACCCTGGTTTGTTGACACATTACTTTAACATGGCTTTCTCATAGCTTCATTTTAGTTTAATCCTGATGCTCTGTATATTCAATTAATTATCATTATTATTCTTGGTGGCTCCGAAATCTGTACTACCCCTACTAACCCTACTTTCTCTGCTGTTCTTTTTCCCGTTTTCTGTGGTGTTGATCTGCGCCACCACCACTCGATCAAAGCACCGTGATGTCCCTACATTGATGGATTAAAGGCCAGAAGTCCACATGACTGTCATCATCAAATTCTTCCAATGTGAACCCTGAATACAATGAGGACTGATTGAGGTCATTTACGTTAGGTAGAAGGCCTAGAGGGTGCTGGATGGTCTGGTGGCCTTGGAACCCCTGCAGATTTTATTTTTTTCTCCAGCCGTCTGGAATTTTTTTTTTTTTGTTTTTTCTGTCCTCCCTGGCCATCGGACCTTACTTTTATTCTATGTTAATTAGTGTTCCCTAATTCTATTTTCTTATTTATTTTGTCTTTCTTTCCTCTTTCTTCATCATGTAAAGCACTTTGAGCTACATCATTTGTATGAAAATGTACTATATAAATAAATGTTGTTGTTGTTGAATGAGGTAGTAGGTAAAAAGAGGACAATCGCCACCAAGAACTAGGCTCCAGCCTGAGTGATCAAAAAGCCTGATGAATTAAGAGTTTGTATTTTGGCTTTTCTCTGCTGAACATCTCACTAGGTAGGTCCAACACACTAAGTTTCCTTTTCTCTATCCATTTCCAAGAAAGCATAATTGAGTCTTTCTGATTATGGTCTTGCTGCATGACCCAGCTATGCTTTAACTCTTTCAGGGTGGATGTCGACTTTTATCGAAATTCAGGGGTAATCAGCCGTAAAACTTGCTGTTTTAGTTTGACTCTCTTTGCTAGAAGGAAAGTTAGCTTTGTTGATTTGACCTCGATTGTGTACGCGTGAGTAGTGAAGTGCAAACGACCTCTAAAATGGCATCGACATCTGGCGAGAGACCAAAGCGAATGCACAAAGCTAAATACTCCATGGATGACATTTTGCGTATTATTGCCAATCGGACTCTGACTTGTCAAACTCCGATTTTGATGCAAGTGATCTGGAGATGAGAGATTGAAAATGAAAGTGAGGTACCGGCTCCAGCTGATCAGTCCCCAGCTGATCGTGGTGCTGAACACACTTGTGTAGCTGATGCGCCTACAGCAACATTCGCTTGGGAGGACCGCCACTTATGATGACAAGAGGCACAAGTCAGATTGCGCTGCACTGCCATACGAAGTCAGCCAGCCCGCCACGCATTCCTACCAGCCATTGAGCTAATCCACCACACCCACCAGAGACCCTAAACAGGCGCCAACAGCAGCCACAGCAACAGACATTTTATGTTGATTTACATGTGAAACCTTTGCTTTGTGTGCTTTTCAGAAAAATGAGTTGCCTGCAAAAAATATTCAACCCTCAAAGAGTTAACTTAAGTTATGACCGAATTGTCTGACATCCTGTAGAGAATCCTATAATGCAGGTTAGAGTCGCTAGTTTCTTTAGGGAGCGCTATGCCGATACCTTGACATCACCATCATGTTTGACACGTTGCATGAGATTTTCATTAGGGAAGGCTTTCCCTCTTTCTATGTAGTGGGGTCACATTGGCCAAACAGCTTAAATCATTTAATTTAAATGTTAAAAGGTTCTTGAGGATCATGGAGGTGAGTTTTGGAAGTCTAGTTCTTGTGAGTACTGCCTGTTCCCATTTCTGCCCTTTGTATTTCTGATGTTTGGTTCATGAAATCAACAATACTGAATCTTCTAGGACTCTTTATGTCTTCATTAAAAGTGATAAGCCTAATTTGTTGGTGAATATTGTGTCTTAGAGTGCCTCCATTTGGATTGGGTTTTTCTAGAGCTCCAAGTGGTTTTACCCCTTTTTCACTCCAGCATATATCAGCATTGTAGAGGATGAATCTGTAGATCCCATGTGCTGACAACTTGACTCTGATAGTAGAATGGTTCTGATTTGTATTAGACAGAAGGGACCCAAATCAGCCCAGATTGTTACGTCAAGGATTTAGACAGCAGACTCTGGTTAGGGGTGAAGGGGTGAGAGAGACGCTGCTCATGGTTATTGCGTTTTAGATTCAAATGTCTCTTATGTTTGTTATGTTTCTTTTTTTAAAGTAACATTGTTCTTTTTTTTTATTGTCACAGCACCTTTTACTATGTTCCTTGTGTTTTATGGGTGGTCTCCCGAGGGGTGGGACCACTTGCTTATCACTGCAAGGAACTGCCCTCAGCCATATAAAGGCTGGGGGAAAATTCACAGTCCCTTGCGGTTCATTGAATGCAGTAGGTGGTTGGCGAGTTCGCCTGTTTTTGATGCTCTTTTTGATTATTTGCAATTGCTGTTTTTTTTTTTTTTTAACCTCTGTGCTTTGTGTTCTAACTACTCTTTGGATTTGTGTTTTTGCTTGCATTGGATTGCTTTTATTGCTTCAGGCAATCCCTTTGGCCTGTTGTGCATCTCTGAGCTTATTTTATGCCTCAGACCATATTTTTTTGTACAAAGAAATCCTTTTATTTATAAAGACTAGGGGGCTTTGCCCCCCACCAGCGCTACGCCCCGTTGTGAAGAGGGGGCCTGAACGCACCCAAAGGAGATGTGGTCGCTCCTCCGAAACACCTCTTAAACGATGATACAATGGGAAACAAATAACAGGTGTTTTTTTTTTTTTTACCTCCATTTTGCTCGATCAGCTGCTGGCCTATTGCTGACGCCGTGCCACGTGATCTGCATTTTGTGCAGCGCTTCGAACGTTTAAAAGCCTGTACAGTACCTGTCCTTTGGTCTCACTGCCTTGTCTCTCTTGTCCCCCAGATATCCTCAAACACTATAGGATCTCTTTTCGCTGCTCCGTTATTTCACCGAGTAATATTTTCCGTTTCTTTGCGCCAATGTGATCTTTACTCTCAATTTTTTGAGTCTTTCGAATGTTCCTACTTCCATTATCTCTAACCTGCTCTGCATGGGCATCACAGGACTGTTGTAACATACTTACAACGTGACTTGTCCGTCTCGCAGGATGTGGAAGTGTCTGTCTCTCTTCAAAAGATCATGTCTTGTTGCAGGAAAAAAGTCTCGTATCGTTGCAAGATTTTTTTGTTATATTAGGGAGATTATTCATTGCCCTTTTTATGACCAGCCTTCTAGTGGAAATGTTTGAATTTTGGGACTCTGGTGTGAGGCTCTAACTCAAAGTTCATAATTGTAAATATTAAAATAAGCCCATATGTCAGAAAGGGGCGAGGTTTATTTTCATTAAGAGATATAAACATTTATTTTTAAAATTGTGTTAAACATCATTTATTTCAACTGTTTAAAAAATAGCTTTCCGGAAGCAATGATTTGTAAATGTATTCAGTTTCTTTAAAATGTGCATCATTTTCCAGGTTTTAAATGCATACTTAGTTGCTCAATAGGTGGCACTGTGGTGCAGTGGTGGCGCTGCTGCCTTACAGTAAGGAGACCCGGGTTTGCTTCCCGGATTCTCCTTGCGTGGAGTTTGCATGTTCTTCCCGTGTCTGTGTGGGTTTCCTCTGGGTAGTCCGGTTTCCTCCTGCAGTCCAAAGACATGCAGGTTAGGTGCATTGGCGATTCTAAATTGTCCCTAGTGTGTGCTTGGTGTTTGGGTGTGTGTGTGTGTGTGTGTGTGCGCGCGCGTGCCCTGTGGTGGGCTGGCACCCTGCCTGGGGTTTGTTCCTGCCTTGTGCCTTGTGTTGGCTGGGATTGGCTCCAGCAGACCCTCATGACCCTGTTTTAGGATATAGCGGGTTGTTTAACGGATGGATGGATGGATGGATAGTTGCTCAGTAGGGAAAATTGTAAACATAACCAATAGTCTGAATTTTATTTTGATTAATGATTAATTTAGCTCAGTTCTGCCTTCCTTTTTTATATGTAAAACTGATATATTGCTAATATGCAGGAGACCCTGAAATGCAATGTCTTGGTGCATTAGGTAACTCCAAGAAAGAGATCAGTATGAGAAATATCAGAATAGTTGTAGTGAGGAGAAATTATTGATTTAACTAGCTATGCCGACCATCTAAGATGGGGTGAAATGTAAGTAATCAATGTAGACCTCCGCGTTAATGTTTGCAGTGCTCCATGCAGTGCCACAGTCTCTGTTATATGCCATTTGGTATGGGATTCGTAAAATCAGTGTCAATGTTTGTGATGTGCAACCTTTTGGAATGATGGGGACAGACACACATCCCAATATTAATGATGGATTTAAGGGATTATGGTGAAAGCAGTGCGTGTTCTTCTTAAATGAGAAATGTCTAGCAAATAAACATATGCATGTTTGATTTAGTTCATGTTATGGCAACGTAGAGTTAAAAGAAAAATGAGTGCATTCTTATTATATATAACTTTTCAAATATTCATGGTAACAAACTGTGTTGTCATTAATGTCATATTGCTGTCTTCCGTGCATTCAATTTTTTTTTAAAAACTGTGGACCTTGACTGCGCATCGGAAAGATAAAAGACTTGTTTGTAGTTTCTGTAAAGAAGGCATTTATAATTGGTAGCAATTGATTTAGTAGAGACATACAGAGTCATTAAAGTACTGAGAAACCATTCAGTCAATCAAGCTTGTTTATTTAGCATTATAGAACTGACTCATATTCAACTCCTAACAATATGTTGTAGTTTTATTTGCCTTTTAAATTGCACTTTTGCATTGCCCCTCAGGATGAAAATACCATATCAATGCAAACAACTCTTTTAGGTAAAGAAGACAGAAGTTCCAAGGTAAGGCTGTTCTACTTACTGGATGTTGGTGAGCATATACAAGTAAGAATTTCACTGTACTGCATACTCGTGACAGTAATGACCCTTTTATTTTCCCATTGTCCCATCCCGATCGTTTCTGCTTCAACTCCTTGGCAGTTTGTGTGTTAAATACAGTTAGGTCCATAAATATTTGGACAGAGACAACTTTTTTCTAATTTTGGTTCTGTACATTACCACAATGAATTTTAAATGAAACAACTCAGATGCAGTTGAAGTGCAGACTTTCAGCTTTAATTCAGTGGGGTGAACAAAACGATTGCATAAAAATGTCAGGCAACTAAAGCATTTTTTAACACAATCCCTTCATTTCAGTAGCTCAAAAGTAATTGTACAATTTAAATAACTGGAAATAAAATGTTCATTTCTAATACTTGGTTGAAAACCCTTTGCTGGCAATGACAGCCTGAAGTCTTGAACTCATGGACATCACCAGATGCTGGGTTTCCTCCTTTTTAATGTTCTGCCAGGCCTTTACTGCAGCGGCTTTCAGTTGCTGTTTGTTTGTGGGCCTTTCTGTCTGAAGTTTAGTCTTCAACAAGTGAAATGCATGCTCAATTGGGTTAAGATCAGGTGACTGACTTGGCCATTCAAGAATTTTCCACTTCTTTGCTTTAATAAACTCCTGGGTTGCTTTGGCTGTATGTTTTGGGTCATTGTCCATCTGTATCATGAAACGCCGCCCAATCAATTTGACTGCATTTAGCTGGATTTGAGCAGACAGTATGTCTCTGAACACCTCAGAATTCATTTGGCTGCTTCTGTCCTGTGTCACATCATCAATAAACACTAGTGTCCCAGTGCCACTGGCAGCCATACACGCCCAAGCCATCGCACTGCCTCCACCGTGTTTTACAGATGATGTGGTCTGCTTTGGATAATGAGCTGTTCCACGCCTTCTTCATACTTTTTTCTTGCCATCATTCTGGTAGAGGTCGATCTTGGTTTCATCTGTCCAAAGAATGTTTTTCCAGAACTGTGCTGGCTTTTTTAGATGTTCTTTAGCAAAGTCCAATCTAGCCTTTCTATTCTTGAGGCTTATGAGTGGCTTGCACCTTGCAGTGCACCCTCTGTATTTACTTTCATGCAGTCTTCTCTTCATGGTAGACTTGGATATCGATACACCTACCCCCTGGAGAGTGTTGTTCACTTGGTTGGCTGTTGTGAAGGGGTTTCTCATCACCATGGAAATGATTCTGCGATCATCCACCACAGTTGTCTTCCGTGGACGTCCAGGTCTTTTTGCGTTGCTGAGTTCACCAGTGCTTGCTTTCTATCTCAGGATATACAAAACTGTAGATTTTGCCACTCGTAATATTGTAGCAATTTCTCGGATGCTTTTTTTCTGTTTTCGCAGCTTACGGATGGCTTCTTTCACCTGCATTGAGAGCTCCTTTGACCGCATGTTGTCTGTTCACAGCAAAATCTTCCACATGCAAGCACCACACCTCAAATCAACTCCAGGCTGCTTTAATTGATAATGACATAACGATGGACTTGCCCACACCTGCCCATGAAATGGCCTTTGAGTCAATTGTCCAATTACTTTTGAGCCCCTGAAATGAAGGGATTGTGTTAAAAAAATGCTTTAGTTGCCTCACATTTTTATGCAATCGTTTTGTTCACCCCACTGAATTAAAGCTGAAACTCGGCACTTCAACTGCATCTGAGTTGTTTCATTTAAAACTCATTGTGGTAATATACAGAACCAAAATTAGAAAAAAGTTGTCTCTGTCCATATATTTATGGACCTAACTGTATGTGTCCCTCTGGTCCATCTAAGTCAACTTAATACCTCATTACCACCACTTTCCCTTTTTATGTATTAAAATCAGTGTTAGCTCAACCATTTCAAAATGTACCTGACAGAAAAAGAAAAAACCTAACTGCAAATAGTGGCAGATGAGAGGTTTTGTAAATGAACAAAAGATGGCACTGTCGGTTTACCCAATAAAAAGAAACTGAAATCCCTAATACCCTTGGGCAGGCGTACCTCAGAACACACCAGAATCCGGCAGCTCATTCCCGAGCTTGTCACAAATCCCTGGGCTCTGCTGTTTCTCTGCTGGTTTCAAAGAGGGGATCGAAAATTAATCCGAGGGTCTCGAATGTACAGAATATGCAATTCAGTGTCAAAACTGCATGCTGGCCCTGGATTAACTTCACTATAAAGCTAGATTTGTTATGCATGTATTACAGACGCAGGACCTTAAAATGGTTGAGGATTATAACAGAAGGCCGCCTTTAAAGTATTTATAATGAGCTTCAACACCCAAGCATATATGTGCTGGGAGTTTACGGTAATTTTTTTTGTACCTCTTGTCTAGCCATGGAGACATCTCTTCAAAAGCCGGTGTCTTGATATTTTGTCAGATCATCTGCCTCTGGCTGCAACCAGCCAGCTGCAGGATACCATTTAAAGTCTTCACACTCCAGTTAATCCATCTTCAGCAGATAAAGGGATTGCAGGGTTTAATCCAAATATAAACCCTTTCCATTCCTAGGATTATACCACACCTCCCTACAGGCTACTTCAATGGCCAGAAAATACATTATTTTTCTTTGGGGATATTTTTCCCCACAATTCCAAGTTAAGTAGGTGTTTTAAATTAATGATTAACTTTTAAATAGTTTCTGCCTGCATTCCGATTTCTCATTAAACTAAACATTGATAGATTGTTAATTTCCAAGGAAACCCAAGGGCAGTAACTCAGTGAGAAGACAGTCCTGCCATTCAGCCCGTTTCAGGATGTTGTTGAAGATTTTTAAAAGAAAATGCCTTTATGCCATCAGCCTTGACTAAAGATGTTAGATTTGGTCAGACAGTTGTCATTCTGCTGAACCCTTACAGAATAAACGGGGGTACAAGAAAAGGAAGATACTTGGGTCTTTAAAATTTCAAAGTTTTGTTCCCAGTGTTTATTCCACGTTGTAGGCCCACTACACAGTTAGGACTTGAATGTAGGAGACACTGGTGGCTTTACATGCAGTTACAACTAGGAAATGTATTTGGACATTTTTCAAGAATTCATAAAAGGTCAGTGTAAGCAGTGTTTTTTGGTTTATCATTATAGATCTTGTGGACCAAGTAGGGCCTGGTGGATGGTGTGATGACTGACGAGCTGACTTGCACATTCTCCATTTCCTGTGATGTTACTCCCATCTCCCTCAGAGCTGTGTGTTCTGTCCGTTAGTATCCCAACATGAATGATTATTGTGCGTATGTGACCGGGTCCAATGAAAGGCTGGTCCAAGATTTATGTATGATTCTGCCATGACTCTTTAAGCAGAATAGAAAATGGATACGCTATTGTGGACCAAATGTGTTTTTAGATTTTCTGTTCCTCCCTTGAAAGACAATCTCCTGATGTCCAGTGCTGCCATGCTAAAGTGCTGTTCCAGCGTCAGTTTAGATTTGTATGATTTTGGGGGCCACTCTTTGTTTGATTTTTCCACCTGAAGCTACTTCATTGTGTGGAATTACCTCACTGTCCAGGTATTCACCTTAATAAATGGACAAGTGTTTGTGTATCTGTGTGGCCATCTGTTAGCTATGTCTCTGTTTTATGCTATTTGGTATGGGATTCGTAAAAGCAGTAGTAATGTTTGTGACACACCATCAGTTGGAATGAAAAGTGGAAGCAATGCATTTTATTACCACGTGCAATACAAAATGCAAATGCTAACGCTGAATACATACAACGGACGGACAGAAATCAGCTTATCCACCTTAATAAAGTGTGTGTTTGTGTATTGTGTGTTTGCCCGGTTGCTATGTCTGGGTTATATGCTATTTAGTTTGAGACTTGTAAAAACCATGCTAATGTCTGTGATGTGCCATCTGTTGGAATAAAAAATGCAATGCATTTTATTACTATATGCATAGCAAAATACATTCCTGTAGATGGTGCACTGTAAACGCTAAGGCTGAGTCCATCCAACAAAGAGTAACTGCCAGAGAGATAGAAAACATCTTAATAAAAGGACAAGATTGTGTGTCTATGTATCTGTGTGTCCCTCTGGCTGCTGGAGCTACGAAGAAAAATGTAAAAATAAGGAAAGCATGCATAAGGAGGGTCAAAAATCCAAAATGATAAAAATACCAAATAAGGATATACAAATTAAAAATTGGGCATCTTGGCCTATTGTACTGTCTGACATGATATGCAACATGGCAACAACTTACTTGCACCTGCTCAAGCCACATGAACGAGGTCCGTAGCTTAATGCTAATGACTGACAACTTTACGTGAAAGGCATTGGGTGATTGAAAGCAGCGATAAATTGATGTGCGTGTTGGTAAACCAAAGCCTTGACGTTACTAGGCTAGAGTTGCTAAACCAGGAGACCACCGGCACATTTTCCCAGCAAAACACTTGAACTATAAGAGTGGTCAGTTTGATGCCAAAGGGAAGTGGTGAAAACAGGTGGCTCTGCCTGAAGAAGAAAAAGCCGCAGCGAGCGAAGGGAGCTGGGTGTGTGTTATTATACCAGACCAAAGGGACAGCCCGCGTATCACATAAAAACCAAGAGGCGTACGTTTATTACTAAGAATTCAGTCCATCTAAGATGAGTAGCACAGCTAGTCTTTGATAAAGTAACTGACATTACTTGTGCTGACCCACATTAAAGCAGCACAGCACTCAAGTTCTCACGATCCCTAGGATGGAGTATTTCCCAAATTGCCTCCTTTGCATTCAAAGTTTTGTTCCACCTTAGTGCATATATTAGAATTTACTTCTAAATATGTGACTGAAACATGTCATTACATTCATGTACAATATTTTGATCCCCTTTGCAAGTTAGTTATTTCAAAATAGGAACAGTGATGTTTTAAGATAAGGTAGAACTATTCACTTATCAAGGCACTGGATTAGCACATACAAGTAAGAGTGTTACTGTACTTTGTACATTATCTGTAAGAAATTATCAAATTATTATCATTTAAGTATTATTAAAATTATCAAATTATTATTATTAAATTATCTGTACTGTATCTGGACCCTATAAAGCACCTTTTATGGTTAAGAGAACAGCTTTAAAAATATGTAAAAAATGTTAGTATGTGCTGCATGAGACAAATAAGTGTAGTGCCTTGAACGTAAATCATATTTTTCCTTCTTAAACACCCAATTTCTGGACAGTAAGACATCATGTTAGAGGCATGAGCAACTGGAACCTCACTGGGTGTGAGGCAGGAATCATCCTGGGACAAGGACGTATGTCAGGCCCGCCTAACCTGCGTGAGGATGGCTACAGTCAAAGGCCATTGCAGTATGGCTGGGCATTCTGACCCCTGAGGTGCCAGGAGAAGCTGGTTCTGTCATTAGTGTCTGGTGCACAAGCCAAACCACCGACCATATCACAAGTAGTGCAGTAACAACTTACACCTGAGAAGCACAAATCTTTTAATGTTACTTGGACACAACAAATTAGATTTTTGGCAATATGTTGGCAGAATTTAAAATCACTAATGATTTGTGATATTGCAATTAAAAATGACAAAAAATGGGTACCTGAAAGAAATCTTGCAGAAGAGTTTGTGTTGAACAAATGTTAAAGTTTATCTACTTGAAATCATGATGAATAAATAGAGAAGTGAAACCACTTCCCAAACTTGCTGTTTGTTTCTGTTCATTCATACTATCATTTCCGACAGAATGCATTGAAGACGAAGTCACTTTTTCCTTTCTTTTGCCCTTTGACCCTTGTCAAAAGACAATCGAACATCTGACTTTCTTGTGCTTTCTTCTTCCGACTTCTGCTCTTCCAGTTTTGAGAGACTGCTAGGTAGGGCGTGCAGTTTGGGCAGGCACTGAGAACATCTTATAGCAGTCTGGATCTTATCGAGGAGGGTGTGGATCTTGAGAGTTTTCTGCTGTAACACCTTACGTATGACATCAGACCCAGTTACTCGCTCCTGCTTGGGTTCTTTTAGCTGGACGGAAAAAGTAAAGGCAAATTGTAGTTAGCTTTTGTTTCCTTTCATTATGTTGACATTATTTTAATTAAATGGATATTAATATGACTTTGCAATCTCAGATAACAAATCACTCCAGTGGTCCCATACATTTTTTCTTCACCCCTTAGTGACTCTTCCAAATGAATGCACTCAAAAAGTTATACATTGCTGAGTGCTGGTCACTACAAATCAACAGGAGTTGTGTTAATACAGTCATAGGCCTGCTCTTTTCTAACTTCATAACAAAGCTGTATTGTATGAAATAGATCGTATTCACAGTTTAGATATTTAAATTTCACTAACAGGTGCATGCCTGATTGACACTAATATTTTTATCGCATTTCAATATAAAAACAACAGTCATGAAAAACAATTTAATACTGAATAATTCCTGTTATTTTTATTTTAATTGCAGTTTGAAAGGGGCATGATGGTGTCCTGATTAACTTTACAATACATCCATCCTTTCATCCATCCTTTATCCAACCCGCTATATCCTAACTACAGGGTCACGGGGGTCTGCTAGAGCCAATCCCAGCCAACACAGGGCAGGAAACAAACCCCGGGCAGGGCGCCAGCCCACCGCAGGGCACACACACCAAGCACACACTAGGGACAATTTAGGATCGCCATTGTACCTAACCTGCATGTGTTTGGACTGTGGGAGGAAACCGGAGCACCCGGAGGAAACCCATGCAGACACGAGGAGAACTTGCAAACTCTGCGCAGGGTGGACCCGGGAAGTGAACCCGGGTCTCCTAACTGCGAGGCAGCAGCGTTACCCACTGCGCCACTGTGCCACCACTTTACAGTACATAGTTGTCTTAAAAGTTCTACCCATTATTTGATACCTTTTAACTCCCATTACATTCCTCTCTCAGCTTTCCCACTAGACGTTACAAAAAGTCCATTCTTCTCATTGTTCCACCACACCGTATGTAATGTTTTTCTCAGTCAAAGGTAATTGCAACTTAGAAACGGGACTAAGGAGTGTTAACTGCATTTGCCTTTTTCTTTTGACTGTTTTCCTCACAGGGTTTCAGGATGCAAGAGTGTAGAAATGGAGTATGGAGACCATCAGGTAACACAAAGTGAGTTTTTATGAAATAAAATGAAGTTCTGTGTTTTAATGTATTCTTGTCTACCATGGTGCTGAGGAATGGCAGTGTGTTTGCATGTTGGTTGGACATGTGTAGTGTTGTGGATTTAAAATTTTGAACAATGAACAATATCAATTGCTAGATTTTATTTTTTGCCCACACAAAGATGAACTTAATTTTACAAGGAGGTAATTAACATCAAAGCATCTCCTCTTTCCAAATTGTACCTCACTTTCAAAACATCTGTGCAAACAAAATAAAAAAGACCAGGGTGATACCTCAGGCTTTAATGGTTACCCCTAAGATTAGGAATGGCCAGCTTCAGAAAAGTAGAAATGCCAGACATACTTAAAAGATCAAAGACAGTAAGCTAGTCATTTTTCACAATGGTCAGCCAGCCAATCAAATGCGCATAACATCAGAACCCCACGTGGAATTTTAAAATATGCCTTGTCTGAGAGTGACGTCAGAATAAGAAACAGCATAAGAAATGACCAAAGAGCAACGTCAGGAGAAGGCAAGAGACTTGCAACTGTTTTCATCTGATTGTCAGCTAAAGCATCTCATGAACAATATCAATCGCTATATCAAAAGGTGCCCAAGGACACTCATCTTTGACAATTTTTTGTAAGCTTTTTCTAAAGACTATATATACTGTACATCCAGACTTTGCTATTTACATTTTCTTTTGTACTGTCCTCTACTGGTATTATTGTTTTTTTAAATAAATACCAAGTTGCTTTTAACTTTCTATACTTTGTATTTATATCTAGAGTGACTGAAGCAATAAGGTAAATATTTAGAGTACCAGGAGCAGTAAGGGAGTGCCGTATGATCTGAACTGCAAAGTTTATCGGCTGAGGATGAAGAGCTTTGTCCAATAATAAACAGTGCGTTAAAGTAAGATATCAGCGGTTGACAAATGGCCTATAGCCAAGGATATTCAGCTTTTGTATGTTTAAATAAGTAATATATGGTGTGAGATATATCTAAAACATTGTATTTTGTTTGTGCCTATGATAAGTAATTCTATTGAAGTGCTAGCGAGTAACGGGCTATGTATACATCAATCATATTGTACTTTTGTGGTTAGGGTCAGTGTGTATATGTGTATCTGTGTGTGTGTGTGTGTGTGTGTGTGTGCGTGCGTGTGTGTGTGTGTGTGTGTGTGTTAATCTTACAGTGCGAGAGTAGACCAACCTGGTAACAAATCTGATAAGTTCATGTATCCCTAGAGAAAGGAAGGAAGGGGAAGAAGCGGGGAACACCATGATAATACAACGTGCAAGTAAGAATCTCCCTGCACTCTGTACACATGACAATATGGCTTTTACTATCACTACCATCCATCCTTTTATTTTCCTGTTCTCCAAAGCTTATGCCAGCATCAGTGGTCTCAAGGCAGACAACAACCATGAAATGTTTGCCAGGCCGTCACAAGGCAAATAAAACAAGCTTTCTTGTAGGAGGGGGGTACTTGAGTTTAAGTCATGGAAAAACTAAACCCAGTTTCTTAATTAAGAGCCAATCTTTGTTGATAATAGAATTTAATTCAAATTGAGTGTTTTAATAATTTCCTATGATCATTGTTAAATTGTTGATTGGATATATTCCAAAAGATTTGTGGACTAGAGCAGATTAGTAATTCTCTTTCATCTCTTACCAAATATTTTCTTGAAAAAGACGCTTTGTGATCAACATACAGAGAGGGTCAGTGGGACCATGTTAGATGGTTAGCTGCTGGGTCCCTTATCATTTGAATTTCATTGTTAATTGGCAGATGGTTAAGAGAGCAAGAAGCCATGAATGCCAGAGAAAGCAGCTGTTTGAAGACTAAAAGGGTTGGAAATCTTAATACAATTGATTTTCCAGATTATGCTTATTCATGAGCTGGCTGTGAACAATTTAATCTACTAGGGGGCTCTCTTTGCTCGCCCACCAACCATGCACATACTTGTACTCGCTAGCTTTCCCTACCAGAAACCCATTTAGAATCCTTCTCAACCCTCGCCATTCTCGTGCTTGTGGTCACTTGCTCACTTCTCCTTTCTTACCTGCCCCGCTCCTTTTTATACATTGTGCGCTTGCCACACCGCTACACGGCATTCAGCTCATTAAAGCGAGTACACATGCATGCCAATGCCAATTACACAACAAGTTAACACTATGTAATGAATTATTATTATTATTATTGTTGTTAATTACTATTGTTGACTCTGCATGTCGTGGAGTACAAAAGAAACAGCAACATGTGGGGACTGGCAAGATCGGGGAAAAAAAACATGCAGTGTTATGCGAATGAATATGAATAATGTAGCATCTGTGCCACAATGTTTTCCGAAATTTACTATACATGTCATAAAATGAATAATTCCAAATATCATATATACCTGTCTGTTTTTTTTTTTTGTTTTTTTTACATCATAGACCATAAGGTGCACACTAATTCAGCGTAAGCAGGAACACTCAATAAAACTGAATAAAAAAAAAATCAAGTGACGGTGAGATATGAAGAAGGCAAATTCACCAGCGTTTGTGTGTCAGCTTTTATCCCTCCAGTTCAGAGAATGTCCAGTTCCATTGCCTCTAAACACCACTCACATCTACAGTTACTCCCAGTTTCAAATAAAAACTAACAGCGTCAGATCCCTAGGGCGGTAGTATGTATCGTGATCGTGAGTGAGAGAATAAAAGTGAAAAAAAAAACGTTAACTTTCACACGTCTTATAAATGTACACCGTGTGTTACAGACGCAAACCAAATGTATGTGTGAACTGTATAATATTAACAAAAGGAGCAGCTCACTGCTGAAAACGGCAAATATAGGAGGCTTTCGGGATCGAACCGGGGACTCTTGATTACAAGTCAGCAGATCTTACCACTACACCACGGAAGCTGTTGTTTTATCCTTGAACCTTTTGTGAAAGTGTTTATTTGATCTTTGGACTTCAGACTTCCCACATTATATAGGTTATGCCAACATTTTGTCATTTACTACTAAAATATGACAAACAGTTCTGTTTTAACAATGCGTTTACACAGATTATTATAGAAACGGAACACACATGAAATGCATGTGTTCCAAATAACGATCTATTATTTCCACTCTAAAACTCCAGCACTTCACTCCCAGATAATCAATCAAAGCATGAGCTGGGAGAAGTTTGTGAACGTTCTGCGGCAGTGGGGGATGGAATAGCAGGCCGCTTGCTGCTTGTCTTAATTGGCACATTTACAGGACAAAAGACGCTGACGGAGAGGTGCGAACGGATTTAAGGTGGGCCAGATCTACGAGTTTTTTTTGTAGGCTCTGGTAATTCTAGTGTTAAGAAAAAAAAAATAAAATCTTAAAAGTAAGTAAGTAAGTAAAAGTAAGTAAGTTAAACCACAAAAATGTCCTGCCATGACGCACTCCATCAGAGCTAGAGGGGAAGAAGTGTTTTTCGCAAATTTTCTGTCCCTAACTCTTGCAAATGTGTGTGTGAATTAACTAAAATGAAACACACAAAAGTGTTGCTAGAGCAATAATTGGCTTGTTATTATGAAATTGGGTTGGGACAAAAACTTGCAGCCACTGCGGCTCACTAAGACCAAGCTGAAAGACTCTGCTATAAGGTGATCATCATATACAGATTAAAGTTCAACAAGTTAAAGCAACATTTCATATCAGTTTTTACTGAATGTAATAAAATTGGAAAGGATTTTTACCAAACTGCTATTGATTATTTATTGATGGTCCCTTTGAGTATGGGAAACTAACATAGTGAAGCACCCAGTGAGACAGAGCTGTTGGAGTCTTTGTATGGATGTAATTCAAGAAAGTAATCCATATTCTAATATTTGCTGTCATCATGTGAATACAGAAGTTTAAATAAGCCAATTAGAGTAGAGAGGCTTTAAAAGCCTTCACCTTTCTGAAAAAGTGTCAAAATTACTACATTCTCGAGTTACAAAATAAGGAAAGCATCTTTACTGTGCTACACGGCCCCAGAGCTTTGCATTTGCCAAGTCCTTATCAATCTTTCATTTTTCGCCTCATTTAATTGCCGCTCACAAATCCCTGCAGTAAACAAACACGGTCAGAGCTTTTTTTAAAGTCAAACAACTGGGGTGATCACTCTTTATTCGCCCCAAAATGAAGAATTACTTTGATGACTTGCCAAGGACTACAAGCCGTTCCGAGTGCAGGATCAATCTTTGCCGAACTTTGTTATTTTGCACTGACTCGGCTCGGCACTGCCGCTCTCTGGGACAGAACTCTAATTAAATCCCATGCATACGTTGCGAGGTGAGCTTTATCTTTTCAAGACAGCAAGGTATTTCACACCAGGAGGTTGTGGCTTCTTTACATTGGATAACTAATACTTTCCCCTGTGTAGTTTTGTATTTATTCATGAGTTTGGACAGTTTTTATTCAGCACGGTGCAAAATATGTTTTCAATTAACTGACATTCACACATCGGTAATGGTGCTAAATCTGCTTGCATCTAAGCTTATTTCCTTTTTATGTGATTTCAATTGAACGTAATGTATGCTGCTCAATATGCATGCACATAGAAGGCTGTTTTAAGAAATGCTGCCTATTAACAAAACCAATGCTTTTGACAGTCTGGTTACCCAGACAACAAGCTCCATCTTCCTAGTCCCTCACCGATTTCTCGCTATATTCGCATTAGCACTCAGTCTTTGAAACAATACGGTGAGTGGCACATATGTGACAGTGGTGGAAGAAAAAAGAAATCTATTAGCCATCAAACAACAAACGCTAATTTAAAGAAGCAACACACTTAAACGAATCCTGTCTTATAGATGAAATGTCTATTTTTTGAGGAAAAAAAAAATCCTTTCTAAATAACTAAGCTATGCAGTTCAGTGCACACAGCAGTGATCACAATACAGTATTTATCAAATTGCCTCATTTTAAATGCTCCTGTATCATTATTGAAACTGACCAACAAACTTCAGGGACCAACAGCATTACAATTTGAGAAACAGTAAGTACACTCGCATGACATCTTCAAATGATGCTTTTAATTATTATCATAAAAGTGTTCAAATGAATATGAATGGCCTGCAAGGATTATGCTTTCTTTTTTATTTTTAGTTCTTTCATTCTGTCCTGAAAATTGTATACAGAATTCAGGAGATAAAACTGTTACAAGCACACTCCCCATAGGTGACGATGCACACACACTAGAAGTCATTTGTAGTGTGGCACTGAATCCCAGTTCTGAGATGTATGAATGTATTTGTCCATGATGCAGACATTTCTCTCTTCATTTATAAACAAGTGTTAAAAAACAAATCTGCTGAATATTTAATTGGGCAGATCTGTGCTCTTTGCCAACTGTAGAAGGTCATTTTTCACATTTCTGTCTTTTGTTATGGCTGGCCCTTTGACTTCCACTGAACTGCATATGTGGGCACATTCATGCAGATATCTGCTTTAGTTTGCCTTTTGTTTGTTTTTCCAGGTGATGCTTCTTCCTGAAGCTCTAAAGTCTCAGTCTGCTCATCAACTTTCCTGATGCAGCACATCCTGCATGTTTTTTTCAAGGTACTCTGGTTTTCCTTAAATATTTCAAAGAGAAGGACATTTCTTTAACTGGTGATTCTAAACTGTGTGTGTGTAAGCTGGCTGGGATGGTTCCCATCTTGTGCCTAATGCTCCCTGGATGTGCACCGATTCCTGTCACTCTGGAATGGGTAAAGGGGTTCCAGTAACGTATAGATGGATGGGTACTTCAGTTTCGAGCTTCTTGATTGAAACCTGAACTCCATCCCAACGTGTCCAAATCCCGATTACTGTACCCATCCCATCTTTATTTGTAGCATTCTGTGGTTTGTAGCTGTCTTCAAATTTCACTGTTTTTCCAAAGCTGCATACTGCTCCATGTCTGTTTAACCTCCGCAAATTATTGGCCCACTCTGCTTGGGTTCAAAAGCAGCAACCTTCAGCAACAACGGTTCAGTTTTTAGAGTATTCATGCTTGATAGAAGCCAACCAGAAATGGGCATGCATGCAACATTACACACACATTGCCTAACTTCCACTTGCCTGAATCCGAGACAATTTAGATGATTACGATGGATGAACTTGTTGGGATGAATGGCCTGTTCTTGTCACAGTTGTTCCAATGTCTGCATCATGTATACCCCAGCAATCGGATTGAGTTGCCAGTGCATCAGATAAGCTGGTTTGTGTTTTTATTAGTTACTAGGGGGCGTCACCCCCTGTGCTCGTTTAGTTCGACAAAAGGCTTGTGCTGTGCGCCGTTGTGGAAAGGGGGGCTGAACCAAGGAGACGCGGTCGCTCCTCTGGAACCCCCTCTTAAACGGTGATACAATGGGAAACAAGTAGTTTCTTTGATCGATTAGCTGCTGGCTTACTGCTGCTGTCGTGCCACGTAATCTGCATCTTGCTCCCGAGGCACATCCCTATGAAGAGGAAGATTTTCTATTCTTTTAATTGAGAGACGGAACTGTACCCTCCGACTGCACACGGAGCTCGATTCACTCCTGAAAAAGACTTATGTTTGTTTGAAGTGTTCGAATAACATTTCTATCTCTAAAATCTCCTGTGTATCTGTGCAGCTCTGTGACCCAAGTGTGAATGCGTATGTGGATTTCACTTTCACCAAACAACAAATCTTTTAATTCTCATGGATACGCCTCTTCATTGGGAAGAAACACTATTTGATCTCTTTTCGCTGTTCCGTTATTTCACCGAGTAATAATTTCCGTTTGTTTGCGCCAATGTGATCTTTACTTTCAATTTTTTTGAGACTTTCGAATTTTCCTACTTCCATTACAGTATCTCTAACCTGCTGTGCATGTGTATCGCGCCATCGTTTTTGAATTCTTTACGATGTTCTACTTTGTCATCTACTCTTTGTCTTTTATTTCCGGCCCCGGGCGTGGTTAAATCTCTTGGCACAAAGTCTCGTCTCGCGGGACGTGAAAGTGTCTCTCTGAGAAAGTCATGTCTCGTCTCTCTGAACAGGTCTCGTCTCATCCCAAGATTTTTTTTATATAATAGAGAGACACTAAAGTTCTTGTTTATCATGGTGACATGTTGCACTTTGCTCAAACATGCAAGTAAGAATTTCACAGTGCTGGATACGTGAGACAGTACAATTATTACTACTGCTAAGACTACTAAAGGTCCTGAAATGCACAATTAGGAATTTTATCAGCAAGTGCACATCCTAAAAGCATCCCTTACTCTTCCCAACTTCTCTAACTTAGAGAGCCCCATCTGCTTACATTTGGAATTTGTTGAGATCTTACAAAACATCGTCTTCAATACGTCAAATATCATGGAGTTACATGACTCGAAGCTCTACTTCATTGTGATCCCATCCACTCATTGTCATATTATGGACTGTTGTGCCATTGCAGTTTATTATTAATATATTTTGATTCTTAAAAAAAAAAAAAAATGTAACTGTTGCTAGAAATTTGTTTACCTGAGCTTAGAGTTTGATTTTACCTAAAAGGAAGAGTCTACCCCTGAAAACATGCACTCTTAATTTGGGAAGGGTGAAGGGAATAATGCAATAATATCGATAGGCACAAAATGTGTGGGCAGTGCTGCCATGTCTGTAACCCCAAACCTTCGCTATTTTTGTGGTAAAAACAAACACTCCGATGACTCCTGCACTCTTGGATCAAAACTCCCAACCTACTCTCCTCAGCCCCAATCAAGCAACACCCTTGTGATAGATAGATTTTGAATTTCCCCTTGGGATTAATAAAGTATCTATCTATCTATCTATCTATCTATCTATCTATCTATCTATCTATCTATCTATCTATCTATCTATCTATCTATCTATCTATCTAGAATCTCTGTTTGATTTTGTCGAACAAAGTTGTGAACTAATTAGGACATTACAGGCTTCATGGGAGTGCACCACCAACTGCCTCCAACTCGCTAAGATTATTTAAATGAAGACCATGACTGGAAATTGTTGGAAAAGTCGTCAAATGTGACATGGCCTTTAAGGTGTTTTCAAAGTACCATTTCATGTTGGATTTAGACATGTGCTCATCCAAAGTTTTCAAGTTATGTCTTGTTTAGGCAGCATATTTAATAAAGAAACTCTTATTAACGTGTGCAGATTTTTTTTAATTACATTCAGAACTGTCTGTGAATATTCTATAACTTTTCAGGACTAGTTCCCTGGAAATTTCGTAGCAGTCAGTGATGAGAATGTCAAATGGTTTCATCTGGACATTTCTACAATGGAAAAGTGATACCAAAGCAAGCAGAGTCTCTGTACGCTTGCTGACTACTGCTGGACCCATAAGAGGGAAATTCCTGAGGCCAAGTGCAGAAGCAAATCGTACACTTCTGCCTTCTAGTTGAGATGCTTCCTGGATCTGAAACAAACTACTAAGACATGTAGGTGAAGCAGAAACCTTGACAACCCTTAAGAAGTGTTTGGATGAGATACTGGGACAGCTTAGCTAAACAGGTGAGCTCGATTGATTCAATTGTCTCCTCTCGTTTGTCAAATTTCTTATGTATTTGTAGTGTAAATATACATTTATAGTAAATTTTACTCATGTGTAACAAAGAATTCCTGCATGATAGAGAATTGTCTGATTAGATACTTAAATTCAGCACAAAATATACTGTAAGATTCACTGAAACTGATTAATTTGACAAAAAAAGTCAACTTTTGTTACCCAGTGTTGTGAACCAAGCAAAAGTGCACCAAATCTCTCTATTATAAAAAAAAAATCATGGAAGGAGACAGGACGCGATTGTCTCAGAGACACTTTCACGTCCTGCGAGACGAGTCTTCGTGCCAAGCAATGTAACAACGCCTGGGGCCAGAAGCCCCGCGAGATAAGAGCTTAAGCAAAGAGATTTGGAAAAGTCCTGCATGGTTACGTCAGACACATTTCATGTAGAGAGAAAGAAATGATATTCACTCACAGGCAGTTACACGTTTTGTTGTCACGATGTAATTCCAAACACGGAATCAATATTCAATGCGCTATTGATGAAAAGGTAAAAGCGAAAAGAGATTGAATATATGGACATAGGTGATATGACAGAAGTGCGCCACGCAAAATGCAGATCACACGACATGGCAGCAGCAGCAGCAGCAAGCCAGTGGCTGAGGAGGTAAAAAATAACTATGTGTTTCCCATTGTATCACCGTTTAAGATCGGGTGTCGGAAGAGCAGATCGCGTCTCCTTGTGGTGCTTTCAGTCCCCCTCTTCACAACGCGTACAGCAGAGATGCAAAGTGGTTGGTGTGTAGCACACGCCCCCGGCTTTCAAAAAGTAGGATTTGTTTAGGGCAGTGAAAGGCATATTTTAGTACATTCCCAACTTGAGGAGGCGTTCACTTGTAGAGTTAAAATGCATTCATACACAACATACATTCTCAAACCTGTTTATTCTAACTCAGTGTCTTCGCAGCACTGGACGCAGGGCATGAAACACCCCTGTGTAGGCCGGCAGGCCATCACAGTCACAGGGCCCACTGATGCACACACGCAAGGCCAGTTTAGAGTGGCTAGCTAACCTAACACGCATATCTTTCAGGATGAGAGAGGCCAAGTGTAAGCTCTACAAAGATGGTGAGAGGTTAGGATATGGGTGGAAGCAGCACTAATGGCAGGGTGCCACCCCAATTAAAATTTTAAATGTAATGCCATCCATCAAAGTTGATGCTCTGAACCAAGGGCTGGACTGGCACTGTAGGTTAAAGCGTACAAAATTTGCTCTATATGAAGTGTTCAGGTTGCTCCCTCTAACACATTAATGCTCTTATTCCTTTTGTACTCAAACATGTACGTTTTACTGCTGCTGCTTTAGATTTTACATTTAAATGAAGATTCTTGGAAAGTAGTAATTTTCACAGTTTGCAAAATTTCCTCAACAAGTTTTTAAAGGATTGACAATATCCAGTCTCGTAATACTCGATTCAGCAGAGAAAAAAAGAAAGCCTGCACTTAATGTCACATTAAACAACAAAAGAGCTCAAAATAACTGCTTGAGTTGGTGAGCCCCCTGTCAAAATGTCTATAGAATTAACATTTCAAAGGAATTGCGTTGATGAAGTGGCCATAATGTCATTGTTAACATTTATAAGAAAACCTGACAGTATATTTTTGACAAGGTTTCACACTGGTCAATCAAGAAATTATATAAGGTAAAACACATACAAAAAAGAGGGAATTGGGGAAATACAAAAATGTTAACTGCCTTAATCCTGCAGATACATTATTTACAGGACCACCCATTGCTTCTGGCAGATAGGCTCCAGCCCCCAGGAGCTGCAATTGGATTAAGTGAGTTTGAGAACGTTATTGTTTACACTGACATTATATTTTTTCACTTATTTTTCTGTAATTTCAAAGATTATAATACCCTCCCATTTTTCTAAATGTGCCTGTCTCTGCAGGCTAAGACCTCAAGTAGACTTACGCCAAGACATTTTAGAATTGACAGTCATCCTATCGGCATGTCGTGAGAATGATGGAGGCAACTC
This sequence comes from Erpetoichthys calabaricus, assembly GCF_900747795.2. Lineage (NCBI taxonomy): Eukaryota > Metazoa > Chordata > Cladistia > Polypteriformes > Polypteridae > Erpetoichthys > Erpetoichthys calabaricus. The sequence continues at coordinate 110,887,302 of NC_041397.2, forward strand.
CCGATGACACAGGAAGAACATTCAGACTTCACAATAGAAAACCCCAGCTGGTGAGCAGCAGAATCCACAACTCTCAATGTGACTCATTATAAAATCATGTCGCGGGTCTCTTTTGAACTTTAAATAGTGGCTGCACTTTAATATTGATTTTTTTTTTCTTTCACTTTGTTTCTGGGATGTAGTATTTTAGACCACTGGCAAATGATTTTGGCAGCAATTGCTTTAGATTTATTTATTTATTTTATTTGTCATGGGATTGCCGAGGTCTCTTTTTGAATTTACCCTTCCCAGTTTCTCCTCCAGCTGCTTCTGCCCCTCATAGCTTTAGTCCACGTTCATTTTTATTTGTGATATTTCAAAAGTAAGCACTTTGAATATAGAAAAGTTGCTATCTAAATACAGTGCATCTGGAAAGTATTTACACCGCATCACTTTTTCCACATTTTGTTATGTTACAGCCTTATTCCAAAATGGATTAAATTCATTTTTTTCATCAGAATTCTACACACAACACCCCATAATGACAACGTGAAAAAAGTTTACTTGAGGTTTTTGCAAATTTATTAAAAATAAAAAACTGAGAAATCCCATGTACATAAGTATTCACAGCCTTTTCTCAATACTTTGTCGATGCACCTTTGGCAGCAATTACAGCCTCAAGTCTTTTTGAATATGATGCCACAAGCTTGGTACACCTATCCTTGGCCAGTTTCGCCCATTCCTCTTTGCAGCACCTCTCAAGCTCCATCA